>NW_011495013.1:813624-819877 GCF_000754665.1 Bison bison bison | reverse complement strand
CACAGCATCATCTTTCAGGATTTGGAATAGCTCAACTGGAATTCTATCACCTCCACTAGCTTTGTTCGTAGTGATGCTTTCTAAGGCCCATTTGACTTCACATTCCAGGATGTCTGGCTCTAGGTCAGTGATCACGCCATTGTGATTATCTGGGTCATGAAGATCTTTTTTGTACAGTTCTTCTGTGTATTCTTGCCATCTCTTCTTAATGCTTCTGTTATGTCCATACCATTTCTGTCCTTTATCGAGCCCATCTTTGCATGAAATATTCCTTTGTTATCTCTGATTTTCTTGGAGAGATCTCTAGTCTTTCCCATTCTGTTGTTTTCCTCTATTTCTTTGCATTGATCTCTGAATAAGGCTTTCTTATCTCTTCTTGCTATTCTTTGGAACTCTGCATTCAGATGTTTATATCTTTTCTTTTCTCCTTTGCTTTTCACTTCTCTTCTTTTCACAGCTATTTGTAAGGCCTCCCCAGACAGCCATTTTGCTTTTTTGCATTTCTTTTCCATGGGGATGGTCTTGATCCCTGTCTCCTGTACAATGTCACGAACCTCAGTCCATAGTTCATCAGGCACTCTATCTATCAGATCTAGGCCCTTAAATCTATTTCTCACTTCCACTGTATAATCATAAGGGATTTGATTTAGGTCATACCTGAATGGTCTAGTGGTTTTCCCTACTTTCTTCAATTTAAATCTGAATTTGGCAATAAGGAGTTCATGGTCTGAGCCACAGTCAGCTCCTGGTCTTGTTTTTGCTGACTGTATAGAGCTTCTCCATCTTTGGCTGCAAAGAATATAATCAGTCTGATTTCGGTGTTGACCACCTGGTGATGTCCATGTATAGAGTCTTCTCTTATGTTGTTGGAAGAGGGTGTTTGTTATGACCAGTGCATTTTCTTGGCAAAACTCTATTATGTGTAATAAACTATACCAAAACATGGTAGCTTAAGACAACTACTTCGCTCATGAAACAAATTTGGTGGATTCAGGGATTTGGGAAGGGCTCAGTGGTGCAGTTCCTTTTTAACCCACATGGAGGCATCTGGGAGCAGGTGAGACTGGAGAATCCACTTCCAAGATGGCTTCTTCACTCACGTGCCTGGTAGCTCAGTGTTTCTAGGCCGCTGTCTCTCTTCATGTGGCATCTCATCCTCCAGAGCCTCTCCATGGGGCTTGGAGTTCTCACAAAGTGGTGGTCTTTGGGTAGGCAGGTATACTTCTCATGTGGTGTCTGGCTTCCAAGGAGTAGGAAGCTGAAGCCAGCAGGTGAGATGAGGCTGTTTCAGGAAACAGCCCCATATCACTTCCACCGTACTCTGTGGATCAGAGCAGTCACAGCCCAGACCCAGTGGTGGAAACACGGACTCCACCTCTTCAGGGAGAATGTCATGGTCACACTGCTAAGAGCATGTGGGACGGGGGAGCTTTATCATTGACATCTTTGGGAAATACAGTCTATGACAGATGTCATTCTCATGTTTTAGTCATTCGGTGAAAATGCCCTGAGTGAAGGGTATGGCTGTCAACACAGTTGAATCAAGAAACCAAGGCACAGAGCCAATGATGAACATACCAAGTCCTGGCCAAATGAAATGGCTTTCAGGTTGACATTCACAAAGAGAAAACAAGGACCATCTCATTAAGCCTTAGGAGAGGTGGACGGAGCACAGAGAGGCCACGTCATCTGCCCAGGAGTGTGTAGCTGGTCTGGGGAGAGCAGGACTCAAGCCAGGCTCCTGACTGTGGACCAGCATGATTTTCTGCTGAGCAGAGCGACACTCGCTGCCTCTTGGACACTGAGCCAGTGGCCTTCAGTACTCATTTTGTCTCCCAGCCCAGAGGACGGCTTTTGTGTTTCTACAACTGTTTTCCTCCCTTTATTTGCCAACATGACCACGCATAATGCTGTGTTTCCAGCAGAACCATGGCTCCTTTTCCCTTATTAACTTCTGGTCACTTCACTTGCCTGAATGAGCAGTCGAGGAATTGGCAGCCGTGTGAACCCTGGGTTTTGAAAGGCGCTGTTGAAACGAACTGCATTGTTATCCCACTGCTGGCAGCTGCGCCCTGCAGTGGGCAGGTGCCTGGAAGGCTAATTAAGGAGAGGCAGACTTCCTCTTCTTCCTGAAGGAAGGAGGCAAGTGAGCTGATGGGCAGCCCCCAGCAGCAGTGGCAGAGGTGGGCGTCCTGGCCCCGTGAGATCCTGGTCAAGAATTCTGGGTTGCGGGTGGTCACAGAGCTGAACAGCCTCCAGCAGAAAGAGCAGCAGCAGCAGCACTGCCTTCGTCCAGCAGGGCCTTCCAGGGAGAGCCAGCTGCTCGGGACCTAGGGGTCCTGAAGCTAGCATTCCAAGCAACGTGTACTGGGCATTATCTTCCCAGGACTTAATGCTGGTGCCAGTATTGATGGAGTACTGCGGCCATTTCTTATTTATTTTCAGTTACTGAAATTGACAAAGAAACAGTGGTTCCTCCTAGAGCACTATTAGAATGATTCAGACACTGAGGCGTTTTAACTAAGCCACACTGTTCTCTCACTCTCTGTCCTCCTATTTAAAATCTCATCAGAGTATGAAGCCACAAGAATCAAAGACTGAGATCTTTCTCTGCTCCAGGTTTTGGTGCTTTTAAGGAAATGGTTTTAATAGTCAGGCTCGGTATTTTCGGTCTCTTAAATTGACACCAACGGTGACAACCCTCAAATTGTCTGCAACCAAGTCATCCATCCAGTCGTTCTGTATACGCTATACTTAGTCAACAACTGTGCTGTGCAAGATGATATAGTCAATCAGATCGAGGAGGGGAGCAAAAGAAGATAATAGCAGAGACAGTGGTAGTCTCATTTAAGAATGACAGTTATGATGTTACTGAACTTAAAGAAGGGAGAGATAATTTGCAGCTATAAGTGGAATTTCAGTTGCTTTGTGTTGAAGGAGACATTTGAGATCAGTTCGCTAAGCATAATCCATAAATAGTTTAACAGCGTTATGTGTCCATCAGCAGATGGATGAAGAAGATGTAGTATATCTATGCAACGGAATAGTATTCAGTTTGTCACTTGTGACAGTGTGAGTGGGCCTTAAGGGTGTTACACTAAGAGAAAGACAAATACTGTATGACGTCTCTTATATGTGGAATCTAAAAAAGCTGAGCTCATAGAAACCGAGTAGCCCCTGGTGGTTGCCAGGGGCTGGAGAAGAGGGAAATGGGAGATGTTTACCTGCAGCTGGGAGGTAAATAAATCCTGGAGCTCCAATACAGTGTCGCGATTATAGTCAACAATACTGTATGGAAAATGTCAAAGTTGCTAAGAGACTAGGTCTTGGTTGTTCCACCAGAAAAGAGAAATGATAAAAATGGGATGTGATAGAGGGGTTAGTGAACACTACGGTGGTGATCTTACTCAAGTATACTAATGTATCAGCATGCTGTTCCTTAAGCTTACATAAGGTTATATATCAATTATAGCTCAATTTTTGACTATTTAAAAATAATTCGATTTGACCTGAAGAAATCCTCAGACTGAGAATCACTTCAGTAAAACTGAACCAGCACGTTCTTAACCCAGATCTCCAGCCAGACAATGCTACAGCCCACCTCCTGTGGGCACAGAGCAGAAAGGTGTCCCTTCGGGTTCCTTCAGAGTCGCTCATTCTCAGCAGACCTGCTGCTCAAGAAGGGGACACAGGGCCCCACCTGAGGCCCACTTTTCTGCTCCAGCCACATTCCCAGTGGTCGGTTTTACCAGCATACTACCCCTGTCTCTAACAAAGCTGAAATGTTGGCCTATTGTAAATGACACACAGCCCCTAGAAGCCAGAATATATGATTTCTCAAAAAGCCTTTCTGAGAGCTGTGATTTTGTCAGAGCTGTGAGTTCAAATGAGAGCGATAGCAACCTAGAGCTTGTTTTATAGAAAATGTCAGTTTTTCCTCTTCACCTAATGCTATGAGGCAATGCCACTTAGTAAATAAAATACCCTATAAAGAAGACCTCTCTCCTGCTGCAGGTATTCTAATCCATGTCTGGCACGTTTTGGTTGAGCTGTGGAAACAATGAAACGAATGGATACCCAAGGTAGACTTTGATCTTTTGGCAACGGTAGAGGGTGGGAGGAGAAGGTAGCTGACAGCTCTGGCTCCAGCCCCGTGCTGGGCACACTGCTGGGCGCTTTACTTGCGGCAGGCCATCTGATTCTTGGAGCAGCCCTGCAAAGGAGGGTGACATTGTTCCTCCCATCTTATGGATGAGCAAATTGAGATTCAGAGACCCCAGGTCACTTTCCTAAAATGACGAATCTATTCTGTGGATGAATTTGAACCTGATTGAAGCTGACTCTAAAGCCTGTGTTCTGATAATACCAGTGATGGTTGCTGATGTTCATTGATCATTTAGTGTGTATCAGTTCAGTTCAGTCGCTCAGTCCTGTCCTTCTCTTTGCGACCCCATGGACTGCAGCACGCCAGGCTTCTCTGTCAATCACCAACTCCCAGAGCTTGCTCAAATTCATGCTTAGTGTCTATGGGGTACACATATACCAAGGTGGTTTGGGGCTAAAGTCAGAAAAAGCTCGTTTCCTGTCTTTCAGGCTCATCTAGCTCCTCTGTGAAAGGCAGTTGCGACACCCACATCCTGCTTCCAGAGCCTGCTTCCCGCAAGCCCTATGAGCTGTGTTCCATTTCTCCTATATTTAGTTGAAACTGAGGCACAGAATCCTGCCCACAGTTCCACAGCTGATAAATGGCAGAGCTGAGATGTGAACCCGGGCAGCCTGGCTTCAGAGACCAAGCTTTTCACTTCTGGGCTGTGCTTCCTCTCATGCAGGTGGGCCTTCCCGTGGCCTTGCAAGCATGCCATTGGAAGATTGAGAGGAAAAAAATTATTGTGTGTGTGTGTGTGTGTGCGTTTTAGTGGATTGTCGAAGCACCTGACTCCCAGTGAATGACCGAAGAGGAAAGAACAGCCATAGCCTTTGTCCCTAATGTAGGGCCATGTGCCAAGGGGAAAGGGTATGAAATGGGAGCGAGAATACCCGGGTTCTGGCCCCAATACTATTGTGTGACTTTGTTAACCTCTCTGGACATCACTTATCTCATATGTAAAATGGGGTGGCGCTAATGCCTAGTCTGGGAAACTCATAGTGTTACTATGAAGACCAAGTAAGATGTTATAGAAATGCTTTGATGTATATGACATGTGATTTTGGTCTTCCAAGAGTTTCTTTAGAAAATTCTGGTGTAATGGTTCCCACAGACCCATCAGTCATGGTGAATTACTCGTTTTTGCTGCTGGGTAGGTCCCGTCAGCTAGAGGCAGTGAGGGGCTGAGCCCAGTCCCAAGCATGCCATCTTTAGGCCACCCCCCCTCCCTCTCTAATCCGACTGGTTTGGGAATCATTTTAGCAAATGGCATATTATAGCGTGTCGTAGCTTAAGTGAAGCAGGATTACTTTCGTTTTTTCAGACTTTAGAAAATAAAACAAATAATGTCTGGTAACACACTGGTTATTAATGAAAATGCAGACAGTACCAGCTTATACAAGTTATATGAGGGATTTTTTAATCTAATTTTCAGAAAGGAGACAGTGACAATAGGAATAAAGAATTTCCTCTGTGTCAAGGTTGAGTGTGTGGTGCCTCATTTAATAGACAAATCCTGAAACAGTTTTTTAACTGGTTATAGTTGTGTGTGTATGTGTGTGATTTCTCACTTTACACACAGCATATTACTCTCCCCTTCTTCTGTATGTTAAGGCACATTTATGTAAATTCTGCATCAATTCAGAATCCCTCAGCGGTTCAGCCCAGATGGCAGTGACTTGAGTTCAGTGATGAGAGTCTTCTCTTGGCAATGCCCAGGGAGAAGCCAAGCCTGAGGTTGGTCTCAGACCTCTGAGTTCTGGTTGAAAAGCTCTGGGCTTCAGCCACCAGGAGCTTTAGATTAGCTTTAAAACAAAGCAGAAACAAAAATTCCAAGGTTCTCTGTATTATTGACATCAGAGTTGCCCTCCTTTTTACAGGAAACTCTAGATTGTTCCTTCCATGGTTGCTACTTCTCCCCAGTGTTGGCAGTGATTTCAGAATTTACAAAGACTGCCAAAAAGTGGGGGATTGCAGCAGAGTCTGGCCTGGAGTCTGGCCTGCTGCCGTTAACAGCATTAAAGCACTTATATTGTCCACAAGATAAGTGTAGATAAATAATGTAGCACCTATAAAACATTTTCCCCAAAATCTTTTTTTAAACTTATT
>NW_011495013.1:801552-813524 GCF_000754665.1 Bison bison bison | reverse complement strand
ATTGACACAGGAAGCTCAGAAATTCACCATTGGCCCATAGTTTTTTTTTTTTTGCATCACATATATGCAGAACCTCCGTGTTCCTCTGGAGTTCTTTGCAGACCTCTCTCTGTGGAAGGTTCACGTCTGCCGAGATGAGCGCGTACCAGCGCTCACTTCGTACTGGCGGGGTGGGGGTGTGCTAGGTGAAGCTGGTCCCCGTTTTCCCCAGAGGAAGCTGTGTAGAGTTAAGGTAATGTGATTTTGCCAGCACTGGGGCCCTCCACATTGTTAATAAGTGAAGAGATTCTCAAGAGAGAAATAAACATTTTATTTTGTGTCCTCTTTTATGTGCTTAAGTGGAACTACCTTCTTCTCCTTCAAGATGTAAAGACTCTTCCCAAAGCAATTTGAGAAGTGGGACAGTTGAGGTTCTCATGTATTGTTGGGAATAAGTTTCAAAGAGGTTGCGTTTTGCATGCAGAATCATAACTTAGATAGCACCTCTAAGGTGGTCATCTCTGTTGAAACAGGAACATCACTCGGGACAGTTAATCCAACATCCTGCTTTTAAAACTTTGCCCCGGGGGTGAAGAGCCCACAACCTCCTTGGTAGAGTTTCCTTGTTTTATCCCTTTATGTTGAGAAGTTCATCTACCTGGTTACAACTCACTCAAATGTGTTCCTTCTTATGGCTGAGTAATATTCCACTGTGTGTGTATATATGTACCACGACTTCTTTATCCATTTATCTGTCGATAGGCATCTAGGTTGCTTCCATATCCTAGCTATTATAAATAGTGCTGCAGTGAACATTGGGGTACATGTATCTTTCTCAGTTATGGTTTCCTCAGGGTGTGTGCCCAGTAGTGGGATTGTTGGCTCATACAGTAATGTGTTTTCTTTCCTTCTTTCTGGCTGCACTGGATGTTTGCTGCTGCCCGTGGGCCTCCTCTAGTTGTGGTGAGCAGGGGCTACCCTCTAATTGCAGCAGGCAGACTTCTCGGTGTGGTGGCTTCTCTTGTTGCAGAGCAGGCTCTAGGGCGTGTGGGCTCAGTAGCTGTGATGCACAGGCTTATTTGCTCCATGGCATATGAGATCTTCTGGGATCAGGGATCAAACCCATGTCCTCTGTGTTGGAAGGTGGATTCTTAACCGCTTGACCACCCGGGAAGCTCCATATGGTAGTTTCATTCCTAATTTTTCTAAGAAATCTCCATACTGTTCTCCATAGTGGCTGTATCAATTTATATTCCCACCAGAAATGCAAGAGGGTTTCCTTTTCTCCACACCCTATTATACAGAGTGAAGTAAGTCAGAAAGAGAAAAACAAATATCGTGTATTAACACTTATATATGGAATCTAGAAAGATGGTACTGATAAACTGTTTGTACAGTAGCAGTGGAGATGCAGAAATAAAGAACAGACTGTGGACACAGTGGGGAAAGGAGAAAAAAGCGAAAGTGAAAGTTGCTCAATCACATCTGACTCTTTGTGACCCCATGGATTCTCCAGGTCAGAATACTGGAGTGGGTAGCCATCCCCTTCTCCAGGAGATCTTCCCAACCCAGGGATCAAACCCAGGTCTCCCACACTGCAGGAGATTCTTTACCAGCTGAGCCACAAGCAAAGCCTGGGGGAAGGAGAGGGTGGGATGAATTGAGAGAGTAGCATCGAAACATATACGTTACCATATGTAAAACAGATAGCCAGTGGGAATTTGCTATATGACGCAGGGAGCTCAAATCAGGTGCTCTGTGACCTAGAGGGGTGGGAGGGAGGTGCAAGAGGGAGGGGACGTATGTATACCTATGGCTGATTCATGTTGATGTATGGCAGAAACCAACACAGTATTGTAAAGCAATTATCCTCCAATTAAAAATAAATTTATTTTTTAAAAAAGCACAATCACAAACTATAGAATTTAAAAAAAAAAAAGTTCATCATTCCCTCTTTCCAAATTCTTGTCATTCCAGAGCACCTGCTCATTACTTGATGCCCTATGTAGAAGGAGGACTTTGGGTTGCATCTTCCCCAACACTTTTCCAGCTACTTCTCCATAGCTTTTCTCATTCTTCTCTTAAAAAATTAATGCAGACTTCCTTCGCCTTTCTTTATAATTTATATTGCTTTAGTTAGTTTTAGTGACTTTTTTTAGGAGACCCTGCATCTTCTCATTAGAAGAAAAAAATGAATCAACAGATAGTAAGTGCTGCTGATGTGTGTGGCACTTACCTAGGCATTGTGGGAGACGAGAAAAAGCACACACAGGGGTCTCATCTCAGGTGGCTCCTGGGGGAGGTGGCAAGGGGGAGAATCAGAAGACCCCATTGCCTACCCATACCTGCCACTCATGGGCTGGGAGACCCTGGATGAGTCACTATCCCTTGATGGGCCTCATCCATCAAGCAAAAGGGACAAGCAGAGTTTTCAGTTTGGCTCTGAAAACAAGGCTCAGAGGCTACTGGGGCATTAAATCAAAGAACAGCAGAGCATTAAGAGATGAGCTACTGTTTCTACAGTGGAAACCCGGAAACCCAGGAAAGAGGGAGCTGAGTTTGTTGATGAGTCTTCTCCTTGAACTTGGACCAGCAGTCTCTGGCCCAAATCACTGGACCTCCACCCCAGGTCCATTCAGGGGGCACAGCTGCGCTGTCACACAGATGGCATAATAAGCTTTGGGCAACATCAGGAGCTGTGGAGACCTGGGGTCCCCAGACCCCGAGGCTGGGTCCCTGAATAATGCGAAGTTCTCTCTCCCTCCTCCTGTCCTTTCCTACCAGGAACTCCTCTCTGCTCCTATCTGTGAGTCTCTGTCATCTTTCTTACTACCATCTCAAAGCTTTGTGACAGCATCCAGTCTGCAGAGTCACGTCTCCTCTTAGAATTTTGGGGATCCATTGCCTCGCAGCATTCTCTGGGCCCCTCCATGGTTATTTTGTGTGATCACCAGGGTGAATCCTAGAGTGGTTTCCAGTTTCTGAAGTTACAGGGCTCCTTAAGGCCCCCTCTTCCCTTGTTTCCCCACACTCACAGGACACAGTCTGAGTTACTTGAGACACTGGAGTGTTACCCGCTTGTGAGGAGGGGCCACAAGAAGTCCTTTTGGTCTGTCCGTCTTGGCTGTAGTCCTAGATACATCTGTTCCTCAGATATGTTGTCATCTCTGGGAGTAGGTTTTCAGCCTTTAAAAGCCTACTTTGGTTTTTGCTGGTCTTTGCTGGAAATTTGCTCCATTTTAATTTCTCAGCTCTGTGTACATACATTCCTACCCTATGAATTCAATAGAGCTAATTTTAAGCAAAGCCTTTAAAACAACTACTTAGAACTCTTTTTTCTTCTTGAATTGCTGTAAATGACTTGGAAGAGCATCTGCTCACACTCCTTTCATCTTTGCATCGCACTCTGGTGCCAGTTGGTCAGGGACCATCTCAGCAAATGGTCGTGACTAAGGGAGACTTTGACGAACGACCTTCCATGCCCGCTACTCCCCCCACAAGGCAGAAGCTCATTCTTGTCAGCAGCAGCTCTGCAGCACTCTCGGACTCGAGTTTACTTGTTTGTAAAATGAGGTGGCTGGGTTCCAGGTCCCCAGGGCCCTTATGCGCTAGGCTCTATGCTGTGGGTAAAGGCTCTTCCCATGTGCATGCTGTGTAGACTTCTAGGAGTCGGCTTTGCGAGCGAGGATCTGCTAAATCTCCCTTTAGGGTTGATCAAACCAACAGCTTTGCTTCTAACTGCGGTCTTTGTAGGTCTTCACACTCTATGAGTTCACTGTGTTCATCTCAGACCCTTTGTAAAAAGTTGCAGATATTTTGTTTCTTGGTGAGCAGTGCAGTTTTAAAAAAAATCTTTCTTATAAGCCAACAATAAAAACTATAATCAATCCCAATAATGATGATGAGTATAGCTTTTGTGTGCATGCTAAGTTGCTTCAGTCGTGTCTGACTCTTTGCATCCCCGTGGACTGCAGCCCGCCAGGCTCCTCTATCCATGGGATTCTCCAGGCAGGTATACTGGAGTGGGTTGCCATGCCCTCCAGAGGATCTTCCTAACCCAAGGATCAAACCTGCCTCTCTTGTGTCTCCTGCATTGCAGACAGATTCTCTACCACTGAGCCACCAGGGAAGCTGGAGTATAGCTTTTACCAAACACCAAATACTGTGCAAAGCCTATATGACACGTATGAACTCATTTAACCCTCATAGTGATCATATTCTGTGCTTGGGGCAGAGAAGACTGCAGAGCAAGCCTCTGCCTTCTTGTAATTTGTGTTACAGTGTGGGGAGAGAGAGAAATAGCAAAAGACAGCAGTGTCCCAGCCCTGCCAACCCCAGGTCTCCAACTCTCAGCCTGGAGGGTGCAGCCTGTCTCCTGACCTCAGGTTCTCTGCACTTTCTGTTGGATCAGCAACCCCTCTAGAGCTCACATAGTCATCTTGCTTTCCCTGCAAGATAAAATAGCCAACTTTACATGCAGAACTTGGGTATTCCTTATGGTTTTACTCTATGCTTACTCTGCAAATAAGGCTTCTCAACTCTGCAGCAGCAGAAATAAAATCAATAGTGTAAATCAACCATGTGGACCATACAACTCGCCTCTCGATCTTTTCCAAGATTCCCATAGGGGAAAACTAAAATATCATTCACGCTTCTGGGGAAGAAGAATAGTTTCCCAGGAGTGAGGACATCTGCCACTTCTCTGCAGAAATAGGAACGGCTCCTGCCAGCCTCGCTGCTGGGCCTGGATGGGCGTGGGCTCTGACTCAGGCTCTGAGAGTGTGGGCCGTGAGCCGATGTTTACTGCCGCAGACTCAGCTTCTGTTGGCATTCGAGTGTCTGCAGTGGTAGAAGTTCCCTTTTGTCCCACTGTCCCACCAGGAGAAGTTTCTGTGGTTACTGTCAGATCAAGGTTCTTGGAGATGTTTCGTGGTGACTCTGAGGTCTCCCAGGCCTTGGGCTGCAGCAGGCTGGGCCATCTGCGGGAGGCTGTTACTGGGTGTTTGGCTGGTGGGATTTGAAGTTGCCCTAGCTGGAAGGGCCAGGCATCAGGCTTAAGAAGTGCCCCCTTCTGCCCATATCCCACCTCCCTTTGTAAGAAATCCACCGTTTCATAGCATATTAGAAATCATCTTCTGTGGAAGCTTTTGAATTTTTGAGCGGTTGAAGTATTGAATTTTTGTCCAGTGTTGCTTGGATGAGTGTAGGAATGGTCCAAGTCTTACTCTCCAAAGACTCAGCAGGCCAGCTCCATGTCCAGAGGGACCCATCTAAAGAGCCCATTCTTGTAGGATCTCGGTGGTCTTCAGCTCAGAGTCAGGATTGGGACAGAGGGCCCGCATGACAAGGAGGTGTCCAGACCCCACTGATGCCTAGAGGGGACATGAGCACCACACGCTGCTCTGGGACAGGACTCCCAGACCTGCTGGGAGCCCGTGTGTCAATCAGGAAGCAACTGGAAGCCTGGAGAAAAGGGCTGCAAACACAGCCAGGACTCGGGTTTTTCCTCGGTCATGTGTACCAGAACCCTTGAATGTGGGCTGCTGGCTGCAGGGCTGTGTGAAGGCCCCGCCAGGTAGTGAAGATGGGACTCCTATTAGACCAATAAGGATGGATTGGACACTGGGCACGGATTAGCCTATGGAAGGATTGGCCCTCTGGTCTCAGAATGGAGGCACTTGGAGGCAAGTGATATCTGACCCTAGCTCACCTTACTGGCTAAATGGATATTTTTATATGACTTTTATGTCAGTGTTGGTGGCTTAGTTGCTAAGTCATGTCCATAGGGTCACATGTCAACTCTTGTGACCCTATGGACTATAGCCTGCCAGACTCCTCTGGGAATTCCCAGGCAAGAATACTGGAGTGGGTCACCCTTTCCTTCTCCAGGGGATCTTCCCGACCCAGGGAACAAACCTGGGTCTCCTGCATTGCGGGTGGATTCTTTACTGACTGCGCCACCAAGGAAGCCCTTATGTCACCAGGCATGGCCCAGATCAGATTGGCTGAAAATTCAGAGATAATCATAATAATAATAATAATAGCCAACACATCGAAGACTTACCAAGTGCCATTCTAAGCACGTTAGAGGTATCGCACCATTTATTGCTCCCGACATTCCTTAGGTCATAAGACTGTCCTTGTCTCCATTTTGCAGGTGAGAAAGCTGCCTCACTCAAGACTTAAGTGGGGAGCTGGAATTCAGACATAAGTGCTCAGGCTTCAGAGTCCAGGCTCCGTGCACTTGCCATAGTCCAGGCTCCACTTGCTCTGTGCTAGGCTCTCTGCCTATTCCAGGCGGAATTCTCACCAGCGCCTGTGAAGTTAGCCCTCCACAGAGGCAGACACTTAGATCAATTAGCTAGCCAAGGGAGCAGCCAGAGAATAGCGGTCCAGGCAGTTCCATTGCTCTCTGGCCACCGTACTCCAGTCTGTCTCCAGCTCCAGTGTCTTCATTTGACAAATGTTTATTGAGTGTGTAGCACATGTCAGGCCCTCTTTGGGGTGGTGGGCGTCCAGAGGTCCACAGAAGAGGCTTGTTCTTGGAGACCCTCCTATGGATGGAGTGCTCTGTTTCCAGAACAGGTAATGCTGACAGCGGGGAGGTCCAGCCGGTCCCCAGATGTGTCCTTTTGCTGAACTTCACTGAGCTGGTTTCCTCTTCTCTAAAGTCAAGACAACACAGCAGTCTGCCTTGAGAACTACGCCTCAGATCACGTTGTGGCTGCTGCTTATTTACCGTGTGGCCCGGGGTGATTCTGCTTGGTTCTCCAGACTCGATTTCTCACGTGTAAAATAAAGAACTGCTGCTCTGTAGGATTGTGAACTCGTGTTGTGCTACCTGTCGTATGCTGTGAAGCATTGCGAAAGTGATCTGTAAATGTCAGGGCTGCCTTGCTTTCCCTGCCAAGCCCAGGCTCTTAATTTTATATATTAATACAAAATACTCAGCCCAGAGAAAGCACTGGCTAAACAGTGACTGCTAGAGAGATGATGACGACTGCATATAAATTTGTTGGATGCATTGTACTTGCAGGTATGTTTAAACATGCACGTACATCTAATTTGTTCTGTGACATCCTGGAAACACTGGGCCAGATCTTCTGGTTGAACCCACCTCCACTCAACTTTTCCATTGATAAAAATAGGCCTCCAAATGCCAGGCTGGCTCCTGTGCAGGAAATGACTAATACAATCCACTGTTTACGTATTATATCGCATCCCGGAGGCCTGTGTCTCGCACTCGCTATCAGTCTCCAAGTATCCTAGCCCCTAGGATGTTGAGGCAGGCTCCTCTGCTTGCCTCTCTACTCAGCCTGCGGTCAGTGGGTGGTCAGAACTGAGTGGATTTCCTCCAGAGGATGAATCTTCTTGTGAGCCAGGCTGAGCAACCAGTGAGATAGATGTACACTTTTCTCTGTAAATGAGTAAATTGGCATTATGGTGTTAGTTTTTAAACGTATTTAAATGCCTCATAATGTCGTAAGTCACCCTGTTCAGTAATAGATGAGCAACCGTCACTGTGGACATCACCAGGAGATGCTGGCCTATCTTCAACGGAAGGAACCTTTCATGTGAGAGAAAGAGCAGGACTCTGGCTGAGGGGCCCAGAGGCCTCAGCCCCACACTGGCTGCCCCTTGGTCCCTCCCACAGGTTGTTGCTGAGTCTGACCACCCTAGCACTTCCTAGAACACAGTGTGAGCAGTCGGAGAAGGCAATGGCACCCAACTCCAGTACTCTTGCCTGGAAAATCCCTTGGACGGAGGGGTCTGGTGGGCTGCAGTCCATGGGGTCGCTAGAGTCGGACATGACTGAGCGACTTCACTTTCACTTTTCACTTTCATGCATTGGAGAAGGAAATGGCAACCCACTCCAGTGTTCTTGCCTGGAGAATCCCAGGGACGGAGGAGCCTGGTGGGCTGCCGTCTATGGGGTCGCACGGAGTCGGACACGACTGAAGCGACTTAGCAGCAGCAGCAGCGTGAGCAGCAGTACAATGGCCTAGAGGGATGAGAGCGCAGTCATCAGGCAGTTGATTAATTTTTTTTGCTTTACCTCGGTGGAGACTTCTTACCCCCAGGGATCGGAGTTGGGGGTTGGGAGGGAGAAGTGTGACTGCGCCCCCTGGTGGACAATGTGAGCAAAAGCTCCTGGACCACCTCTGGACTTGTGGTGGGGTCTCCCCTAGACCTCTGACCATCAGAAGCAGAGCCAGCTGGAAGCCATAAATAGAGGCCTGAGGGGGCTTGAAACCCTCATTCCCTGTTCAAGCAGATTTTCCTCCTTCTCCGCATGTTCCCACCCTTGAATTATCTTGGGCCTTTCAGAGTAGGACCAGGCCTCCTGACCTCTGGTATCAGCCTCCTCTGGCTGACCTAAGAAGGAGGGGGAGGGGCTGTGCACAGGCACACGCCTGTTGGGTTGAGGGAGGGGTTGGTTGTAGGCCCTCTCTGAGGTCTCTGGGTGTAGAGTGAGGTTTGCCTGCCCCCCTCCCTGTCCCCACTTTAGGAAAACCAACGTTGTTGCCGCTCCTAGGAGACAGCCTGGTGTGGTGATAGGAATTTGTAGGTGCATAAACTGATGCTGAAGCTAAGACTCTAATACTTTGGCCACCTGTTACAAAGAACTGACTTAGTTGAAAAGACCCTGATTCTGGGAAAGATTGAAGGTAGGAGGAGAAGGGGACAACAGAGGATGAGATGGTTAGATGGCATCACCGACTCAATGGACATGAGTTTGAGTAAAGTCTGGGAGTTGGTGATGGACAGGGAGGCCTGGCATGCTGCAGTCCACGGGGTTGCAAAGAGTCGGACACGACTGAGTGACTGATCGGAAACAGGTTTGAATACCAGCTTCATTATATGCTAGCTGGTCGCCTGAACTTTATATACCACTGTATGAATCTACTCCCATAATGAAATACCACACAGATCGAGTGGCTTAAACAACAGAAACTAATTTTCTCACACTCTGCAGGCTGGAAGTCCAGCGTCGAGGTGCTGGCAGATTTCTCTTCTCCCAGAGCCTCCTCTTGGTTTGCAGACGTCGGCCTTCTCTCTGTGTCCCCACTTGGCCTTCTCTGTGTGCCTACTTTCCTGGCGTCTCTTTCCTTTTATAAGGACACTAGTCCTGCTGCATTAAGCCTACTTTATGACCTCATTTAATCTTACTTCGGAGAAGGCAATGGCGCCCCACTCCAGTACTCTTACCTGGAAAATTCCATGGACGGAGGAGTCTGGTAGGCTGCAGTCCATGGGGTCGCTAAGAGTTGGACACGACTCAGTGACTTCACTTTCACTTTTCACTTTCATGCATTGGAGAAGGAAATGGCAACCCACTCCAGTGTTCTTGCCTGGAGAATCCCAGGGACGGGGGAGCCTGATGGGCTGTCGTCTATGGGGCCGCACGAGTCGGACACGACTGAAGTGACTTAGCAACAGCAGCAGCAGCAATCTTACTTACCTCTTTAACTGCCCTGTGTCCATATACAACCACATTGGGCCTGAGAGCTTCAATATATGAATTCTCAGTTCAGTTCAGTTGCTCATATCAGGTATGACACTCAGTTCAGTTCAGTTCAGATGCTCAATCATATCCGACTCTCTGAGACCCCATGGACTGTAGCACGCTGGGCATCCCTGCCCATCACCAACTCCCGGAGCTTACTGAAACCCATGTCCATTGTGTCGGTGATGCCATCCAACCATCTCATCCTCTGTCGTCCCCTTCTCCTCCTGCCTTCAATCTTTACCAGCATCAGGGTCTTTTCTAAGGAATCAGTTCTTCGCATCAGGAGGCCAAAGTATTGGAGCTTCAGCATCAGTCCTTGTAATGAATATTCAGCACTGATTTCCTTTAGGATTGACTGGTTTCATCTCCTTACAGTCCAAGGGACTCTCAAGAGTCTGCTCCAACACTACAGTTCAAAAGTATCAATTCTTCAGCTCATTTTTCTTTATGGTCCAGCTCTCACATCCATACATGACCACTGGAAAAACCATAGATTTGGAACAATTCAGTCCATAACAGCCACTCTGTGCCTTAGTTTTCCCATCAGTAAAATGGGAATAGTAATAACATCTGTCTCATATATGGCCATGAGTTGATTAAATATTGTAAAAGCAAGTGCCCCCCACCCCCCGCCCCCACCCCCACCACACACATCTAACCCTGGTTCCTGACACAGAGTTCCTAAATCCTTTTCACTTTCCGAGATGATAGTAATGTCTTTTGTTCTAATGACGTGACTCTAGGTAGGCTCCAGAAAGACCAAGCCATGATTAGAAGCTTAGAAGAAGAGATAGAAAGGAAGTTAATGAACAGTCATGCCTATTGGATGACGTTGCTATAAAAACCCCTAAAGTGCAAGGCTTAGAGAGGTTCTGAGCTGGTCAACGTGAGGTGCTGGCAGAGTGGCCTGATCCAGAGAGAGCCTGGGAACTCCACGCCCTCTCACATACCTTTTCTTCGTCTCTCTGCATGCTCCTGAGTTATAGTCTTTAATAATAAACAGGTAATCTAGTAAGTAAACTTCCCCCAAGTTCTGTGAACCTCTCCAGCAAGTTAAACCTGATGAGGGGTCAGGGGGGTCTCCAGTTTATAACTGCTTGGTCAGAAGCACAGTTGACAACCTGGACTTGGTGATTTGGTGTCTGAGGGGTAGGGGTTGGGGCAAGCAGCCTTGTGGGTCTGAGACCTTAACCTGTGGGATCTGACTGTCTCTCTAAGTAGAGAGTGTTAGGCTTGAGTTAAATCGTAGCACACCCCTCTGGTGTTGCAGAGACTTGCTTGGGTGCAGAAGAGCTCCTGCACATTTGATGACTAAATAGGTCAGAAGTGATGTGTTCTGTGTGAGTAATAAAAGAGAAGTGGATTTTTCCGACCCAATATGTACACACAGACACTCATAATAAATGTTGCGTGTGACACTTTTGTCCTCCACCTCAGTCCCCCGCACCCGAATCTCTTCCTCACCACCACTTCACAAGTGTTAGCATTATGTGTGATGGCCAGAGTAAGACTTTGCAGAACGTTTTATGTAACCTTAGACTTGCCAGGGTTCCTTTGGGAGTTTCTGTCAGTTCAGTCACTCAGTCGTGTCCAACTCTTTGCCACCCCATGAATCGCAGCACGCCAGGCCTCCCTGTCCATCACCAACTCCTGGAGTTCACTCAGACTCATATCCATCGAGTCAGTGATAGCATCCAGCCATCTCATCCTCTGTTGTCCCCTTCTCCTCCTGACCCCAATCCCTCCCAGCATCAGAGTCTTTTCCAATGAGTCAGCTCTTTGCATGAGGTGGCCAAAGTATTGGAGTTTCAGCTTTAGCATCAGTCCTTCCAATGAACACCCAGGACTAATCTCCTTTAGAATGGACTGGTTGGATCTCCTTGCAGTCCAAGTGACTCTCAAGAGTCTTCTCCAACACCACAATTCAAAAGCATCAATTCTTCGGTGCTCAGCCATCTTCACAGTCTGTCACATCCATACATGACCACTGGAAAAACCATAGCCTTGACTAGACGGACCTTTGTTGGCAAAGTAATGTCTCTGCTTTTGAATATGCTATCTAGGTTGGTCATAACTTTGCTTCCAAGGAGTAAGCATCTTTTAATTTCATGGCTGCAGTCACCATCTGCAGTGATTTTGGAGCCCAAAAAAATAAAGTCTGACACTGTTTCCACTGTTTCCCCATCTATTTCCCATGAAGTAATGGGGCCGGATGCCATGATCTTCGTTTTCTGAATGTTGAGCTTTAAGCCAACTTTTTCACTCTCCACTTTCACTCTCATCAAGAGGCTTTTTAGTTCCTCTTCACTTTCTGCCATAAGGGTGGTGTCATCTGCATATCTGAGGTTATTGATATTTCTCCTGGAAATCTTGATTCCAGCTTGTGTTTCTTCCAGTCCAGCATTTCTCATGATGTACTCTGCATAGAAGTTAAATAAGCAGGGTGACAATATACAGCTTTGATGTACTCCTTTTCCTATTT
>NW_011495013.1:755664-801452 GCF_000754665.1 Bison bison bison | reverse complement strand
AATAAGCAGGGTGACAATATACAGCTTTGATG
This sequence comes from Bison bison bison, assembly GCF_000754665.1. Classification (NCBI taxonomy): domain Eukaryota; kingdom Metazoa; phylum Chordata; class Mammalia; order Artiodactyla; family Bovidae; genus Bison; species Bison bison. The sequence continues at coordinate 801,420 of NW_011495013.1, read as the reverse complement.
TACTCCTTTTCCTATTTGGAACCAGTCTGTTGTTCCATGTCCAGTTCTAACTGTTGCTTCCTGACCTGCATACAGATTTCTCAAGAGGCAGATCAGGTGGTCTGGTATTCCCATCTCTTTCAGAATTTTCCACAGTTTATTGTGATCCACACAGTCAGAGGCTTTGGCATAGTCAATAAAGCAGAAATAGATGTTTTTCTGGAACTCTCTTGCTTTTTCCATGATCCAGCGCAAGTTGGCAATTTGATCTCTGGTTCCTCTGCCTTTTCTAAAACCAGCTTGAACATCTGGAAGTTCATGGTTCACATATTGCTGAAGCCTGGCTTGGAGACGTTTGAGCATTACTTTACTAGCGTGTGAGATGAATGCAATTGTGTGGTAGTTTGAGCATTCTTTGGCGTTGCCTTTCTTTGGGATTGGGATGAAAACTGACCTTTTCCAGTCCTGTGGCCACTGCTGAGTTTTCCAAATTTGCTGGCATATTGAGTGCAGCACTTTCACAGCATCATCTTTCAGGATTTGAAATAGCTCAACTGGCATTCCATCACCTCCACTAGCTTTATTTTTAATGATGCTTTCTAAGGCCCACTTGACTTCACATTCCAGGATGTCTGGCTCTAGGTGAGTGATCACACCATCATGGTTATCTTGGTCGGGAAGATCTTTTTTGTACAGTTCTTCTGTGTATTCTTGCCACCTGTTCTTAATATCTTCTGCTTCTGTTAGGTCCATACCATTTCTGGAGTTTATTTCTTCTCAAAAACGGATGGAATAACTCATTTACTTGGTTGTGAGTGAGAATTAAACCAAATTGAATTAGATAACTAATAAAAAGTCTCTAATATAGGAGTGCAATAAATGGGAATTCCCTCCCTCGCTCTGAAATCCCATTTAAGCACTAGTGAGAATATTGCTCTTCAACATAATCATGCTTAGAAATATGTTAAAAGCATATGGATGTCATGATTTCATTGCTGTGTAAAAGTGCACATCTTATGTGTTAAATTAAAAGCAAGATACGTTGGTTTCATGATTTCAGTGCTGCTCACACGTGTTTTAAGTTAAAAGTTAAAAGGAATCCAGCACAATAGCACTGTCCCATTCTCCAGCATGAATCCTCCCCCACCCCCACTTTAGGGGACAGGAGGAGGCCAGGCTACAGCTCTGCCCTTCTGAACTGGCTCATCTCTAGAGACCACTTGGTAAGGAAGAATGGGGAGATTTTGCTTCCCCTGAGTAAAAGTGAGGAAGCAAAGACACCTCAGCAATGGTTGAATATTCAAAGTATTATGTGCAGAGTCAGATCTCAGCCCTACCCCCCACCCCAAGTGTGACCTCCCCTTGAGCCTACTGTTCAGCATGTCAGTGGTTCAGATCTGCTGCTGCTGCTGCTAAGTCGCTTCAGTCATGTCCAACTCTGTGCAACCCCATAGACGGCAGCCCACCAGGCTACCCCGTCCCTGGGATTCTCCAGGCAAGAACACTGGAATGGGTTGCCATTTCCTTCTCCAATGCATGAAAGTGAAAAGTGAAAGTGAAGTTGCTCAGTCGTGTCCAACTCTTAGCGACCCCATGGACTGCAGCCTACCAGGCTCCTCCATCCATGGGATTTTCCAGACAAGAGTACTGGAGTGGGGTGCCATTGCCTTCTCCGGTTCAAACCTGGGTTCCCTTAAATCTCAGAACAATTGCTTTCTCCATGTGGTAGAGCAGTGCCAGTCAGCAAGCACTTTTTATAAAGCCGAGGGAGCAGTTGCAGAAGAGTCATCGCCTGCTGCAATGGCACAGAGAGAGGGTGAAATCAAGGCGCAGGGCTTTGAAAGAACCCTTACATTTTCATTTAAGGATTTAAAGTTACCGAAGCCTTAAATCTCAGAAACCTGCATGACCCCACGCTGTACATGAGAGATGACTTAAAGGCACCACCTCTAAACTGTGACACATCTTTCCCCACTTCCATTAGATAACTTAGCTCTGACTCCATCACTGTGCATGCGCTGAGCATTTCCCAACTATAGGGAATGTGGTTGGTATTCCTGCCTCTGACCTTGGAGGTCTGTAGAGTGTTTACTAGGGACGGAGCCTGTTATTTACTAGGGACAGAGATGACCTGGGCTGGGAACCCCACTCCATGAACTGACCACCAGTAAGGGGTGGTGAGCAGGCAGGCAGGCACAGAGGTGGGCGTTGTAGACGAGATTTCAATTACAGGTCAGTTGTTGGTGCCTGGCACGCTGTCAGCACCAGATGCGTGTTAGTCATTATGATGAGTGTCCACGTTGACAGCATAAGCTGTCAGCATAGGATATTAGCAGAGGACGAATTTTTCCAGTAGAGTGATCTTGCCCTGAAAAGTAGGAAAGAGGGAGCGTTAAGTAAGCGGGACTAGCGGCCCACGGCCCCAGAGGGCGGGTGTCTTGTTTTCTGCTTGGTTGCTCACCACGTTGCAGACAGTCTGGGGAGAAACAGCAGGAACAGCTGACGTGCTCATTGGGGTCAGTGTAGAAATGCTCTTTGGGTCCTCCTGGCTGGCCAGGTTGTTGCCAGGCTGAATAATTAATCAGGCTGATTCCTTGCTTCAGCCGGATGGAGAACTAGGTCAGGCTCCACTCCAGAGTCCCCAGGCACCTCTCTGGTGGAGCCCACCGAGATGCTGAATTTAGAAAGCATTTCAGTGTTTCCAGGAAAACCAGTGGCAGGTGAAGCCTAATTTTGTTTCAAACTGTGTCCATAATGACAGTGATCTACATTCCTATATATCATGACCACAAGCTCTGATTTGCTGAAGACTTCCCTGTGTGTTATGGAAACCACAATCTAAGGAAGATATTTGGAACCCTGAAAAGCCTGTGCATTTTTAGACAACGCTGTGAAAGTCATTTGAGGTCACAGCCCTGTGTTTATTACTGGCTGCCTTATTTCTCAGCAAAATCTGGACAGTCCTGTAGGCAAAAATCAGGTCCGTGCTGTCTCTGATGCAGTAACTGGGGAGGGGACAGGCAGAGGACAGTTCCAGATTCTTAGAGAGACATCCCAGGATATAGGCTCTCAAACGTGATGACTATATCCTAGATGGTTACCTTACGGCAGCCATCAGTATGAAGTAAAAACAGATTCTCTCTCAGTTTCTCTGCAGGCTGTATGATTGTTCAAAAGGTCCTTCCTCATAGTCACATACAACAAGAATACATATATTTTTTCCCACCTGACCCCAAGAACACAGATATAAACAGCCTCTGTAGAGCAGCTCTGTGTAGCTCAGGCAGCAGCGGGATCTCTATGTTCTTAGGATGCAGGAGAGACAGGCTTGAGTCCCTGTCTCACATCCTGCAGAGTTCATGGGTCCACCCTCACCCCGGCACCCCCGCCAGTTCTGCCAGTTACCGGGCTTATATTTCTCTTGTGTTGACTCCCAGTGCTCCACTCTGAGGCTTTTGCCACTACTCTCCTCTGCCAAGCATTTACCCAGGGCAGGAGTCCACCCTTCTCTTCATTCCTGATGATGTCAGCCATCTCTCTATCAGGCTTTTGCTGGAGCATCAGGGGTAATATAGAGGGGGTTTATGTTGCATCGGAAGTTAGTCACTGGTTTTCAAAACCGGGTGTTGGACTTCCTTCACCTTTATAAGTCATTCAGGCCCTACCTGCCATTTCAAAACTTCCTCAGAGGCTCTGCAGCCCTTTCTCACTGCTCCTCCCTCATTTCCCTTTCTTTCTTATGTAGAGCCAGCTAACCATTTTCCTCATCCACTTCTCAAAAAAGAACTCAAATGCCTGCTACTCAGCTTTTCCTACCTTGAACGCATGTTACCTCAATTGATGTTTTGATGAGTTGAGTACTCTGATTTCCAAACTCCTTGGGATTCTTTTAAAGTGTTTTATATTCCCAGAACCTTTGGACAGCTTTGGATCCTCTTTCCATTACATGCAAACACACATAATTTTGGATATATTTGTAGGAGATTTAGAACTTCTTGAAGCCCATCAGTGGATCTCCAGGGTCCGTGGACTCTTAGGTGGGCTCATGAGGTGATGGAGCCTGGGGGCTTTCTTCCCCCCCTTCTCCCCAGGCCTTGGGCCTCTCCCCATCCCCAGCCACCCAAGGTATAGCCATAGTAATGTTTGATCATAAGTTGGAAAAATGAAACAGAATTGACTGACTGACTCTTGGTGGAATTCCCTAGTCCTGAAGCTTTTGACTGGGCTTCCCAGGTGGATCAGTGGTCAAGAATCCACTTGCCATTGCAGAAGCTGAAGGAGACACGGGTTCGATCTCTGGGTCAGAAAGATCCCCGGGAGGAAGAAATGGCAACCCACTGCAGTCTTCTTACCTGAAAAATCCTATGGGCAGAGGAGTCTGGAGGGCTACAGTCCATGCAGGGCTACTGTCCATGGGGTCTCAAAGAGTCAGACACAACTGAGTGACTCTGCACGCGTGCATGACACTTTTGAAAGGGATCAGTGTGCCTTCCTGTTCAGTGGCTCTGTCTTGTCTGACTCTGCGACCCTTTGGACTATAGCCCACCAGGATCTTCCCAACCCAGGGATTGAACCTGCATCTTCTGTGTCTCCTGCGTTTGCAAGTGGATTCTTTACCCCCTGAGCCAGAGACCTTGTGAAAATACCAGCCACCTTTTCTTGAGCATCCTCTTTGGGCCAGGTCCTGTTCTTACCATCAGGCTTCCCATTAATCATGCCAGTACCCCCAGGTGGTCCATACCACCAACCTCACTGCAACAGGTGAAGAGACTGACGCATACCAAGGTTTAGTAACTTGGCTCCAATCACACCGCTTATAGTTGCCAACGTGGGATTTGCTCCCATGTCAGTGACTTGAAAACCTAGGCCCTAAACCACTGTCTCACGTCCCCTCCCCCACGTACCACTGTACCTTACTCGTGGTTTGTGTCAACAGAGCTGTGCGACTTCTGGTGTCACAGCCAAATGAATACGCCCTTCCAGTTTTTTGAAATACTACTCAGAGCAGAGCGTTTGGCTTCTCAGGTTCACTGATGTGCTTCCAGTACTTGGCATATCACAGTTGTCAGTAAATCTTTGTTAACTGAATAAACCCATCCATCCTACAAGGCTCAGCTCAATACCATATCCTTCAGTGAGCTGTCCATGATTCCCTCTCTCTGAGTTTAAAGACTCCCAACACACACGTGTGCCTCTCTGTCCCCGAATTTCTCATCGCCTCTACATCCTGCTCATTTCCCTAAGTCTACAGGAACCAACAGGCACTCAATAAATGTTTACTGACTTCTATACACAGTTGTTATTGTGCTGCAGAGTAATCTAGCTTAGTGGTAAGCAATTCCAATAAATGAGTTTGGATCAGGATTACATTTGCCGTGTAAACTAAATTGTAGCTTTTCTCTTGGATGTTCTTAGTTTTTTTAACATCTATAATTTAGTGTTGCTATCAATTCTGGTATCATTTGCTTTTTTGTCACCATCCTTCAGTACTTATGTAGAGCATTAACTGTGTTCTGGGCATCGAAGGTGCTGCTTCGTGGATTGCGCTGGTCTGAGCAGCAGCATCTCTGATGCCATGCACAGAGCTGGCTCACCTGGCTGGAGGCAAGGCTTGTGTCTGATTGTAACTCCATCAGCTCCAATTCCCCTTGTCTCTCCCCTCCCCCAGTTTTCAGCCAGTAGGCGCTCTCATCTTGCTTGTCCTTGTTAAAACTCAGGAGAAGGAGGAGAAGAAAGCCTGTGGGAGAATGAAGAAAGGACATGAGAGGGTCTCCTGGAGCCAGAGAGAAGAGAGTGAGCATTTGCTGAGGGCCTGCAGCGCCCCTTCCCTGAGCTTTCTGGTTCACTTTGGCTCTCCTGGTGCTCTGAGCCTAGTGTTACTGTCATCTTGCAACTGAGCAAGCTTAGGTTCCTGGAGGCTGAGCCACAATGATGGGACTAGAGGAATGCGGACACAGGACTGACAGGCCCCAGAAACCAAGGCTTGGCACTGTGTTCTACCCCTCAACATGTGTCTCAGAAAAAGGTTCTCCGCAGGCATCCGTCTCTATTAATAGAGGACTCAAACGGAAGTTGAAACGGGATGTGTGTTTCCAACCAAGATACGACCATTGGTTCCAGTGCAGGGGAGAGAGAACAGGTGGGAGAGAAAGAAGCCCCAACCAAGAGCCCATCCCTCCTGATTCAGCCGTGACCTTGGTTCCCTAAATGCCCATAATAACTGATGGCAGCAACAGGCACAGCAGCAAACTCTGCCCAGTTCATCCTCACAATATGCACAGGTTATTGTGAGACAGGGACTTCAGTGTCCTTGTTTTACAGGTGAGGAAACTGAGGCACAGAATGGTTAATGAACATGCCCAATATCACACATAGCAAGTGGCAGTCCTGAGATTTGAACCTAGATCTGCCTTTTAGGATCAGTGGTCCCCAGACCTGCAACTTCAGCGTCACCTGGGAGACTATTACAAATCCAGGTTTGAGGGCCCTACCCCGGCCCACGGAATCAGAAACTGTGGGGATGGTGTCCGGTTTTCTGTGTTTTAATAGAGCCTTCTGAGTGTTTTAGTTGTGGCTGGTATCAGTTAAACTAGAGAAATCTTTAAAATCCACACATAAAAGTTAAAATTTATCAAGAACATGGTAAATGTTTATTGGGTTCTTATTATATGCCAGATATGCTATCTCAATCTAACAACAGTACTAGAAAGTATAAGTGAGTGAAGTCACTCAGTCGTGTCCGACTCTTTGTGACCCCATGGACTGTAGCCTATCAGGCTCCTCCATCCATGGTATTTTCCAGGCAAGAGTGCTGGAGTGGATTGCCATTTCCTTCCCCAGGGGATTTTCCCTACCCAGGAATCAAACCCAGGTCCCCCACATTGCAGGCAGACGCTTTACCATCTGAGCCACAAGGTACTATTATTATCCCCATTTTACAGATAAAAAAACTAAGTCTTAGAGACCAGTGATTTCCCCAAAGTCACTAGCTGGTAGGTACAAAGTCGTGACTTGAATCTAGATCCGCCTGATGACACAGACCCCTGAACAATTCATTACTCATTTTTACCCTTTTGGTAAAGAGCTATTGAAGAATGAGCATCAGAGTACAAATGTTGATTTTTTTTTTATTCAAAGTTTTAAAAAAGTGTTTAAACAGTCAGATTGATTAGATATTTGGTTACATATTTGGATTGAATATTTTGAGTTCCTCCTATTCTATGAGTGTTTATTCGGAAAGCTGATTGTATATTAGTAATTTCCTGACTTTAAGGAAAAGTGGTGGCTATAAACCTTCCTGGCCACACGGGGGCAGCACCAAGTAGCACAGGTTGCTCTTTGCTGCTTGGTTCTTTGGGAGCAAATAGAGCTGGCTTCTTAGTGGGGCTTCTCCCACACACATCCATTTCCTCTTACTGTGGCCGTAGGGACCAGTGGTGAAGTTTTTCAGATCAGAAACTAAATTACAGCAGTATTGAATACATACAGAAAATTAATTGTATTGTGAGGACTATTGTTTTTTGAAATCCATGCACTCAAAGACAAAAACCAGCCAGTATTCTTTTTCACCTGCCTTAATGTTAGTAAATTCTTTGAGTATTCACAGACTATGGAATTCTGTAATAGGCTGTATAAAAAGTGGAGAAATGTGTTCCTGGCTTCTAGTTTTAGAGCATAGCACCATCCCACAGTAATGCTGGTGTCTTAGGGTATTCCCTGTTCACCGCCCCCCGCCACACACACACACACACACACACACACACACACACACTCATACACACACACACCCTGCCATGCTGAACCCATTTCCACCTGGGCATATCTCATGCATATGATACATTCAAACCTCAGTCTCTGTGCTAGAGGGTGAATTCACTGGAATTTTGACTACAGTGACTATAATTTATTGTGCAAACTAGGACACTTTTGAGAATAAAAGGAGCTGCTCTTAATGATTTTGCCAGAAAACAAACATAAACCAAAACCATCCTGGGGATAGTTGGAACATGGGGATCACACTAACTACAAATCTCCTAATCTCCTCTCATTTTCCCCCTTGGCTGACTCCCTCTAAGGTGTGTGTGGCTCTGTAAGCATTTACACTCTCACTCAGCAGTGCTCATGGTGTGTTTGCTACCTGTATTATGTTGTTTTCTCCTTGTGAGAACCCTCTGAGGTAAGTATTACTGTTATTCCCATTTTTGCAAATAAATGAGATTTTGTAAGTTACACAGCCAAGATCACATACCTATAAGTTAGAGCTAAAATGGTGATTTAGGCTGTCCCTGCTCTTGCTGGGCTTCCTTGGTGACTCAGATGGTAAAAGAATCTGCCAATGCAGGAGATGCGGTTCCATCCCTGGGTCAGGAAGATCCCCTGGAGGAGGAAATCACTACCCACTCCAGTATGCTTGCCTGGAGAAGTCCATGGATAGAGGAGCCTGGCGGGCTGTGGGCCATAGGGTTGCAAAGAGTCGGACACGGCGGGAGGACACATGCTCTTGGGCCAGACACGCTCGACTGTACTGACCTTGCTGACTGTGTTCCTGCGCCTCTTGTGGGCCCAGCCCAGACGGACTCTGCCCCTCCAGCAACATCTCAGGCATAGGGCAGAGCAGTAAGAGGCCCAGAGGTCAGACTGCCTGGGCTGGAAACCCGGGTCCACCGTTTATCAGCCTCTGCTTCCCTCTTCTTCCTCTTCCGTAAAATGGACACAGTAACTTAGTATCAACCTGGTAGGGTTGAGGTGAGGAATAAATGAGTAAATACCTATCAGATGACTTCTAGAACTCACCTAAGGATGGGACCTGGTTGCCAGTAGAACCCACTGGGTTCTAGGGGCTGGAAACTTTCAGTCCCATGCCCATCCCCAAGGAAGGGAGAGGAGCTGGAGATTGAGTTCAGTCACCAGTGGCCTGTGATTTAACCAATCATGCCTCCGTAAAACCCAGAGGACAGGATTCAGAGAGTTTCCAGGCTGGTGCACAAGTGGAGGCTGGGGAGAGTGGTCCCTGGGAAGCGCATGAGAGCTCTGCACACTTCCTCTGCACCTTATCCTGTGCATCTCTTCCTTCTGGCTGTTCTTGAGTTGTATCCTTTTATCATCAACCTCCGGGAGATAGTGGAGGACAGAGGAGCCTGGCGTGCTACCGTCCATGGCGTCGCAAAGACACAACTTAGTGACCAAACAACTGCATCAGCGATCTAGTACATAAAATGTTTCTCTGCGTTCTGCTGGCCACTCTAGCGAATAAAGCGAACCCAGTGAGGAAGGTCCATTAGAACATTTAAGCTGTAGCTGGTTGGCTAGAAGCTCAGGTGATAACAGGTTTGCAGTTGGCAACTGAAGTTGGCAGGGGTGTGAGGGAGAGGGGGTCTTGTATGGCTGAGCCCTAAACCTGTGGGATCTGATGCTTTCTCCAGGTAGCTAGTGTCAGAATTGAGCTGAACTTTCAGACACCCTGCTGGTGACTGAGAACTGCTCTTTGGCATATTGGAAAACCTCCACACATTTGGTGAAGGTGGAAGAGATGAGATTTTCCATTATAAGCTGGTGCATAGCAAGATCAAAATGGCAGATGGAAGCAGGGAGATTGTGGCGTTGTGATTTTACTCACCAAGGACTACGTTCGGAACCAACAAAGAAAAGTTACTGAGCTGCACAGCGCCCCCTGCAGGAAGCAGAAAATGAGTACTTGAAGGCATGGCCCTTGAAGTTGTGGGTCTTAATGAAACGTGGGGAGACGCGCTATGGTGTCCTCCTGCGGCATTTCTGACACGCCCACTTGCGGGAGTAGTTTGGTCTCAGGATAAAGGGAGCAGAGCCTCAGAGGGAGCAGCCCTGGCTCCTGTGGCATCTTCCTCCTGGGCAGTGTCTCTCCAACAGATGCACGCTCGCACATGAACTGTGAGGACCTCTCCCAGAACCTTTCCCCAGGACCTAGGGTCCTGAGTAGCTTTTGCGGTTTTTGTAGCGATGACCTTCTCTTTTTGGTATTTCTGTAAGAGGCCTCATGGGCACCATCAGTGTGTGGGAGCTGTCCCATTCCACATGGGGTCCGCACCGGGTCCTAGGTACCTCGGTCCTTGCCCTCTAGGACCTGGGGATCCACATTCTGTTACCGTTTTCAGTATTTTGGTGGGATATTTTTTTGAGAAAGTGACTAACAATTCAGAAAGGACGCACCCCGTCTGGGTATAGGGGCTGAGACACAAGGAAGGTAAAACTAGACTGAATGTGGTCCCTCTGGGAAACTTTGCTGCATTTCTTCATTTTGTTATGAAGTGCAGTTATGGGAACTTTAGAAGATGCTGAGAATCAGCCTGTTGGCTCCACAGGAGTGTGGCGCCTTGTTTGCCCCTCCTGTCCTGGGAACCTGGTCCCTTCAATTGATGTGCAGCTCAGGAGGAGACCTGCATCATAGGTTGCCATGGGAGACTGCAGTTCCAGCCACCTGGTAACCCTGGCAGTTAACCGCTAGGTAGATGCTGTATCCAAATTGCCCTCATATGTCCCATGAACTTCTTTATAAATTTTTGGATTTTTTATTTGTTGCAACATGCATATGATACTTTCCACATTAAAAAAAAATTGAATACCTGAACTTTTAAAAAGAAGATGAGTATGATCTCAAATTGAATATCTCTAAATGATAAAAGAATAAATTAAATTTGTGCTCTAAGTTTTCTTACAGGTTCATTATTCTGTAGACTTTTCAGGATTTGGTGCTAAGAACAAACACTGAGATTTGTTACGATGAATGCACACCCCCACCCTCTGTTTTCCTTCATTTCTGGATATTAGAGAATACATTTTGCCCCATTGCTATTAGAAACAAGTGCCAAACATGTATTTAATTCCTTCTCCCTTCTATTTTCTTTTCCTAGGTGCTTAACAAGTAACAAATCTCAGAGAGGTTACTCTTTGTGAGAACCCTCTGAGGTTCTTAATATTGAAAAATCCTGCCTGATACAAGATAAAAGATACTGATACTGCCAGATTCTAGAAAAAAGAGCTTACAAATGTTTAAACCCATTAGCCCTATCATTCTACTTCTAATAATTGGTTCTAAGAAAAAAACTGAACACACACACAGAAAAGTAGGCAAGAATATAGTGATTACTACATTTTTTAGTAGTGAAAAATAGCCACAATTAAATTTTTCAACAAACGAGAATTAGTTATTAAATTAGATGCTTGAACACTTTATAGTCATTGAAGACACATTATGCACATTTTGTAGAGGATCTTAGGCTACCTGGGGCCAGTAGGTAATCTCCGGTTCTCTGATTTTCTCCTAGTGTTTCGCTGTGCGCTCTCTGGGGTGGGTGGAAATGGCAGAGGAGGACCTCGCTCCTGGCAAGAGTAGTGTTGCCGTCAACAACTGCATCAGGCAGCTTTCCTACTGCAAAAACGACATCCGAGATACAGTTGGCATTTGGGGAGAGGTAAGTTACAGGTGAAAATAATTAATGTCAGACTTGCTTGCAGTCCCGCTGTGCCTCATGAAACCCCAGAGCCCCAAGAGCCGAGAGACACAGTGCTGAGGAGCGCTGAAGGTTCTTATTGGGTACCAGGGATGTTCCACACTCGGCAGTGGTCCCTGGTTGAGTCCTGTGATACGGAGATTGTTGGTAGGATTGACTGATGAAGATGGCTTTGTTGCCTTTGTGAGGACCTGAATCTATCCCAAGGAAATGCTGTGTGTGTGTGTGTGTGTGTGTGTGTGTGAGTGTGTGTGTGTGTGTGTGTGTGTGGCGGGGAGGGGCGGGGTGGATTTGATCTCCCAGTGGGTGGAAATTACGCTGGGGGCCACTCCCCACTGGGTCTGGCTGCAGATTTCTTTGAGGTTACAGCTAATGACCCAGTTCCTGGTGGGAAAGAACAGAGAGAGGGAAAAGGCACCAAAAATTCCCAGTCAGCTCTCAGTTATCCCAAAGCAGGTCACCTGGTTGGCCCCTGGGGGCCCTAGGACCTGCCCTGCTCACGGGGCCCAGCTCCTCAGGACTCTCTGATCACGCAGCTCCTGAGCACGTGGCAGCCCTCAGCTGAAAGCGGGAAGAAGGGAGCCTGGCCTTCACTGGGGGGACAGGCTGGGGAACTGCAACCCTCCCCCATAGCTTGGCTCATTCTCCTGGCTCTGCCAACCATTGCTTAGCTGCTCACCAGCTACCCAGCCTCCATGAGGTGCTGGGAGACAGAATCTCTCCAGGACCTGCACCTCAATCATGATTAATCTACAGATTGGTTAATTAGCAGCTAGCTCTTTACTCAGGGTCTGGACACGACTGTGACTTGACGTGTCCATAGAAAAAACCCTGCCCACAGCAAGCCTTGTGAGCTGCAGTTCCCAACAGAGACACTGGGAGGCGCTTCAGGTCTGAGGCGGCCTGCTGTCTGTTGCTCCAGGCTGTGTAGGGTCTCTACAACAGCCTGCACAAGTTTTGTTTTCTGCCAGTGCTCTTGCCTGGAAGTGGCTCTCTTCCCGTTTCGGGAGATTTCAAATCATCCTGGATCTCAGTTGTAGATGCTTGACGAGCAGAGGCATTGCAACACCCATGTCTGCCACCTCAGCAGCAGAGCTTATGTTCACTCTGAGAACTTGTGATGGGATATCATTCTTAAAACCCAGACCGAGGAGCAGTTTATCTGTCCCGCTTTGGAATTTGAAGATCGGCCGAGAAGCCTCACCATTCTGCCCCGCTAGACCATCCTGGTGGAGAAGAAAATGGTAACCCACTCCAGGATTCTTGCCTGGAGAATCCCCATGGACAGAGGAGCCTGGCAGGCTACAGTCCAGGGGGTCACAAAGAGTTGGACACGACTGAAACGACTTAGCATCGCATAGCGAAGCATAGACCTCCCTGGCATCCACACCACAGCATCTGGGCTGACTGTGACCTTCAGTGGACACAGCCGTTCCATCAGACAGCAAACATTTAATAATTTCTTAAAATGCCTGAGGGTTTGCGAGGAGAATGAAGTTGGATAGGCTAGCGTTCCTGCCCTCAAAGAGCCGTTAATATGTGGGGAGACAGGAGACCAGAGCCTGAACAGTGATGCTGGAAACCTCCTCCTCCCCAGTATTGGTCTTATTGCAGCACCCCCCCGCCCCGTGGCTAAAGGCATCTCGGCCTCTGTGTCAGATCATGAGCAAGTCACTTAACCCGTAGGCCTCAGTTTCCCCATCTGCTAATTGGAGATAATAACAAACCAAGCTCTGAGGCAAGTGAGCCCATTCACGAGCCAAGGAGCCTGAAGCGTGTGCTGTAATATCTGAGATGTCATAAAGGCACATCAGCATTAGCTACTGAAGCACCGAGAAGTGGCACACAGCTGTGCCTGCTATTTACCGGGCAAATCACACAGATCAGAGGTGGTGTACAAACCAAGAAGAGACAGCCCTTGTTGTGCGTCCAGGAAGGCCATCACAGGGATGGCTGGTAGGGTCTGGGCAGAAGGCAAGGAATGGGGACAGAGGGGTTACGAGAGGCTGGCCAACCTGGAGTTAGTAAGAGACCAAATTCTCCAGGGAACCTGCCATTAGCCTTTTTTCTTAGAGTAAAGATTCAAAGTGTAAATAATTAAAAATAAGAGCCAGCTCGAAAGCAGGCTAGGGACACATTTCAGAGGATTTGGAGAAGGAGAGAGAATTTGGGCATGTGAGGGGAAGATGAAGGATTTATAAATATTTTAATCAGGAGAGGATGTTTCTCCCTTAAAAAACAAAGTTCAGACCCAGGGGGCAATATTTTGATCATTGAAGTGACATCCCTGGGTAGCCACAAATGTCCTGAGGATGCATAGTTTTGTGCAGGAGGTAAGCGGTCTTCTCATTGAATCCCAGGGGAAGGACATGTACCTGGTCCTGGAGAACGACACGCTGAGCCTGGTGGACCCCATGGACCGCAGCGTGCTCCACGCTCAGCCCATCGTCAGCATCCGCGTGTGGGGCGTGGGCCGTGACAACGGCCGGTGAGTGCCCCACGTGTCCTCTGTCACCGTGCCAGGTGGCCCGGTTTTAGCTTAGTGCCAAGGTGGAGCCTTGCTGTTACTGCATGTCACTGACTATGAAACTGGACAGTGAACTCTCTGCAGAAATGTAAAAAATGAAAGCACATCTCTATCCCAGCCTCATAAACCAAGCTACTTCCGTTTCCGGTTTCTGTCCCTCAGACCTTTTTCAGCCCTGGACCCTGCCTCTGGTTCTGCATGTTTCTCCACCCACCCATCCCATATAAGTTCCTAGCTCATCCAGACTCTCGGAACTCTCACCTTTTTTTTGCCTCTTCTCTGCAGTCTGTTTTAGAGTAGAGTCTCAGCTATTTCAGATGCTCTGCTATTGGTATTTTCTTCGTAGAGGGCTTGTTGGAAGGGAGGGGTTGAACAGCCTCTAATCACAAGCTTTATTTTTTTTAATTATTTTATTGAAGTATGGTTGATTTATAATGATGTGTTAATTTCTGCTATACAGCAGAGTGATTCAGTTACACGTGTGTGTGTATATATATATTCTTTTTCATATTCGTTTCCACTATGATTTATCACAGGATATCAAATGTAGCTATACAGTAGAACCTTGTTGATCACGAGCTTTAGGTCATTAACCCATGCTCATCAGGAACTTCTGGAGTTTGAAGTTGGCTGAACATTTTTAACATTTGAAATGTCTGGTCCTACCAACATTCCATTCAGTGTGTATTTTTCGAATTCTACTGAATGTTTGTCATTTCCAGCAAGTACTTCTTACTTAGATGTGTTGTGAATCTTTTTGGTCTCCAGAGTGACTGGAAACAGGGAAGTTCTGGTTTTCAAGTACATGTTCTAAGTAATAAAGTGGCAGGTATCACAGACATCAGAATTTGATACTTTTTTAAGTAATCGGGCTGCATGAAATGCATCTAACTCTTGAATTATAATTAATCTTTGGCAACTCTCAAGGTGCCCAAAGATCTCCTAGCATTTAGGGACGAGCTGTAGTATGATTTATTACTTTGTTGAAAATGGACAAGAGCATTGCGGAAGCTGGTGAAATCCCAGATGACAGAGATGGCTCTCTCGAGCCTATGACTCCATTCCTGGGTTTTCTGGTTTATTGGGTTGTGTGGTCCTCTAGGGGGTTCAGCCTTGGCTTCACCCAGCCTCGGGCAGTAGCAAATTCAATAGTGTTTTGATTCAGTTCCAAATGCTAAGCCTGAAAGGAAAATGGATAAGCATTCATCAAAGAACAAGCATTTTTGCTGGAACCAGACGTAGAAATGGTTGCAAAAGAGAGAGGTGGAGTGTCCTTTGATGGCTGATTGGATAAACCTCCCTGGGAGCACAGCTGTATCTCTGAGCTTTTGTAACAGTGATGAACAGTGACAGCTGTACCAGGTGCTTTGAAGGGAGTAAGTAGCTAGCTTATGCATCTGCACCTGTCATTCACTTGCGTGGGAGAGCTGGAGCGCTGAAATTAAAGGAAAAGACATGATGATGTCTGTACATATTTTAAAACGTTTAGCCTTGATGGAAGAGTGTAAGATGCTTGATCCTTCCCTCCTTCCTATCCTCCATGTTTGTTTTTAAGACGGGAGCCGAGGTGAAGATCAGTATATGCATGTCCAACTGGATGGGGTTGTGTTTTCTTAAGGTTAGCTTGTGAGTGGATTTCATCAATGAGGTTTTCAGGTCACCCCAGTTCTTTAAAGTAAGGCCAAATGCTCTCCATTCAGGGTGAAAAATATGATTCAAATTCCAGTGGACAAAATTATTCAAGCCCTGAGCTCAGTTTCCCTTATGTGTGAAATGGGGATGATAACAAGGACCACGAAGCATGTGTATGTTTATGCCTGTGTGTATGTATAGTAATTGGCAGGGTGATGGGGATATAGAAAATGCTTAATGCATGTTAGCTTTGATTTGTTAAAGCAACATCCACTTGGAGAGACAGCTAATTACATGGTTTCCTTTCAAACAGAGGGTGAGGGAGGGATCAGACCTCAGGGAGGTTTTGAGTACAGTTTATCATTTGATAACAGAGGACCAGAGGCTGTTCTAGAGGCTGTGTTCAGTTGTCCTACAAAGTGGAAAGAACTACCCACCCCTCCACTGCACCCCACTTAGCAGCCACTGCACCCAATGATATCAGTATAAGTCAGGTTACCTTGCCTTGGTTATGTTTCTGAAATGTGCACTGGGTTACTTGTGTTTTTTAAACCCCTTCTTGTTCTTACTCAATGTTAGCAGGTAAGTGTAATTTAGAAATACACGGAGGGTTCCACATTAGCTTTCAGGACCTCAGGAAGCTCCTGCATTGGCTGGGGGCCCTTGAGCTGGGCTGCTTCTGGAAGCAGTAAATTAAAAATATGTCTGTCAGTGAAAGTTTCAGTTTCTCCCCAGTGCAGTTTTCATTCTCTGAAAGAAGGGACCTTTGTATTCCTGATTTTTTTTTTTTTTAAAGATACTTGGTTTTGCTTTTGATTCCTTTTTTCTTTTTTTCCTTTACAGCAATTTACAAGAGCAAATTCAATTTGTAATGCTGCGAAGGGACTTACACTTTGCATGAATAAAACATAAAAGTGTTTCATTTTGCTTGCAAAAACAAGTCCATTTCGAATTCTCTTTTGTAACTTCCCTTGCTGAGAAAATGGAATCTCTTAGGGGATTTCTTGATGTGGTTAAAATGAATATGAAAAGTATGTATACCAGAGGCATGAAGGGCAGATTCTCGTGAAATTCTGAGTGCTTCACTGAGCCATGTAATTTCAGAATTTATAAAGTTATTTGGGGTTTAGCATTTTCTTAAGGTTTTCAAGTGGGTTTGGTTTGTTCTGCAGAAATTCCTTATGGAGGAAGTTTACTTTGGATAGGGAGGTGATCCAGCTGTGACACCCCCTACTAATCCCCCAGGTTGATTCAGAGAAGCCTCTTATTATGATTAGCTAAGAAGTCTCCTTGGCGCCAGAGGCTGATTCCCTGTGGGGTGTCAGTGGTTGCTGGACAGAACTGAAGTTTTTGTCTTGTTCTTGAGACTCAACGCCAGCCTTAATTATGGTGCTTCTTAGAGTCCATTTGCATTATGCTGCCGTATGCTCACTCAGTCATGTCCAATTCTTTGCTACCCCATGGACTATAGCCCACCAGACTCCTTTGTCCATGGTATTTCCCAGGCAAGAATACTGGAGTGGGTTGCCATTTCCTTCTCCAGGGGATCTTCCTGACCCAGGGATTGAACCCATACCTCTTTATATCTCCTGTATTGGCAGGCAGATTCTTTGCCACTGGTATCACCCGGGAAGCATGATTACTAGGCAAAGGGAGGCCACCCTCCTCTTTCTTGACTGTTCTGTACTTTTCGTTCTTTTTGATCACAGTGAAGTAAATGTTAAGGCTCCCAGAGGCGCAGAGTGGGGAAAGGGGTTTCGTAAAGAGCCCTGCATTTCCAATCAGAATTGGAACTGCAGCCCCAGGGAGCACTCAGATTGACCCACTCCTGTGGGAGGCTGTTGTGTGTGCCGGTGGCATTGAGTTGTAGAGCTGGCATTTTGCCTCCAGGGACTAGAGCAGGCGACCACAGTGGCACCTCGCATCTTGTTTCTGTGGACCTACAGGCTTCTCTTCCAAGGATGGGTTGGGAGGGACTTTACAACAATTTCAGGGGCTCTGCCAATCCTGGCCACAGCTCTCTTGTTTACTCACTGGGCCCTGGGAGAAAGCACGTTCCTCATTCTTGTAAAGAGGTATCAGCAGCAAGGAGACACGACTTCTGAACACAGGAGACTTGAGAGAGGGACTCTCTCTGCCTCTTGTGGCAGGTCTAGGAAGGAGCGCACAGATCCTCTGGGTGTTGCCAATAGTCTGCTATTCCGGTTTGTTTCCCATGAGAAAGGAAAGTGGTATAGTTGCAGGGTTTCAGACCCCATAAGTGGGATTTTCCAGGTCAGTGTAGCATGGAGCACTAATCAGGTCAGATGCTCATAGACTTCCCTTAAAATGAGGGGGGAAAAAAAGCTCTAGGGTCAGTTGGAAGAGTGTGTTAAACCAAGTGTAACAAGCCCCTTTGCTCCGGACCCTCTCACAGGTTCTCCTGTGCTGATGTGGACTAGAACTCTTTTCTTCATGTAAATGTGATCACATGGAACACACTTTAGGAAATACTGCTCTGGTCAATAAACTTGTTAATTTAAATTAGTGGCAATACTAGGTTGCTATTTTGTCTTTAGAAAGAATTGGAATTCCTTGTAATAAATAACCATTATAAGTGGAGACCCCCACTGGGCCTGCTCTAAGGAAATAAAATTCCTTCCTAATTAACAGCAACCCTCACAGCCATTGTGCACAAGTACTTTTTAAAAGCGCTTTCTTCTGCAGGTTGAATCTTGGCCCTGAGATACTGTTTGTGCTTATAGTTTGTATAGCAGAGCGTCTCTTCTGAGAACGTGTTTTATGCATCTCTTTTTCTCTTTTTGATGAACAATTTTTACCTTGTGATAGATTATTCATAAGTTTTCAAATGTTTATCTTGGGCTTAACTGATTTAGTTAAGATCTCGGGGAACTTTTATCTAAATAACATAGTAAGTCTCAAGTGCACTGAGTAATTTTTTTTTTTTTTTCTCATTTTCTCTTCTCTTGGGATATTCCGAACTGGTTTTATCCACCAAGCTCCTGGTTTACGTTGCTTTAGAAGTCTCACCACACAGAGTTCATGCTTTTGTTTTCCTGCCAGTGTTGTTTTGTGTTGATTCTTGTGAAAAATGCTACTTAATTTCGGGACTTGGGGTGGGAGCTGATGCATGGGGCATCCTGACTGTAAACTAGTTAAAATATGTCAAACTGTAACTTACAGGCTTTTAAATGTAAAAGATGGCTGAGTAGCCAATGTCTTTAAACCCTTTTATTTTAGGGATTAACTGAGGTCAGAGAGTGTGATTTGCCTTAAGTGACCCAGCTAACTAGGCAAAGAGACTCCTGGGAATTGTCCTCTGTCCAAGGAGGAGCTCCTCCGTTAATCCTGACAAGACATAATGGATGGTCCAAAGTAACCTGGGGTCAGCAGGGAGACTAAGAACTCCACAATCTAGGCCTGGTCCCTTTCCTTAATGAGATAAAACCAGGGGTGTGAATTAACAGTAGAGGCCCCCGAGCTAAAAGTGTCTTTCCATCTTTAACGGATTATTTTAAAAAGGAAAGGTTAAAAAACAATATGAGACTCAAATGCGGTGGACCAATATGGCCTGGTTCTTTACAGAAAGAGTGTTGAAGGTAATAATGCATTCATCATTATTGAATCAGGCAGTCATTGTGACTTCTGAAGGAAGTCTGTGGAAACAGGAAGTCCTGTTCTGCTGTCCGGTGTCTTCCTAGTCTGACTGGCCAAGGGACTTGTCTCTTAAGTTGACGGCGACCTGGAACCCTCGCACATCATGTTACGCCCACATTCTCGTCACATCCCTTTGGCCCCATGCCACTACAAAGGATTCTGGGAAATGGAGTCCCTAGCTGGGCCAACAGTTGCCAAGTCAATACCACTATCACCAAAGAAGAGGTGAAACAAGCAGGCTTCTGACAGTCTGGAAACGAATCACCTCCGTGTTCCCAGCCTGTGACCTATTGCTTCCTATGCCAGTTATTGGGCCGCTGTCCCTGAGCTCCAAACCCACTGTTCTCTGCTTGCTTTGTGAGGCTGGAGCCAGGACTCTGCAGACCACACTTCTGCTTCTCTGGTTTGCTGCTGTTACGTTAGGTTCAGACTTGACGGGACTGTGTGGCTGGAGGGAGGGAGGGACTTACTTCCTGCGGTGAGCTTCATCCTGGAACAGGATTTTTATCTCTGTGCATCAGTTATGACACAGTTTTCCCAATACAGAAATGCAGAACCACCAGCACAACTGGCTTAGGCACCCCCTTTAAAGGTCCGGGTCCCTGGTCCTGCTTCAAGTCTGGAGACACCAGCCCAGCATACCACCTCCTCCGTGTCAGAGGTTTTGCTCCATGGGGCTTCTCCAAACTTGTGGGTTTTACTAGTTCCAACCTCTGCCCTCTGCTCTCTCCACCCTTCAGGTCACAGCCCCCTCTTGCAGTGGCTGCCTTCATGATAACTTCTTCCTATTCCCCTTTCATTTTGTAGTTACCATTCTTTATATGATCTTCTCTCTCTGTTCCAATAACTGACGTGGTTCCGGTCTCCTGCCTCTACTCTCTGTTGCTGACCCTTAAATTGAATTAGCCCTGACTGCAGGAGGCGGTGTGGAAGGCGTGTCTGCCAAGAAGAGGGCTTTCAGGCGACCAAGTTGAGTGCAGCTATTCTTTCTGTCCAGCCTTGCACACTGTGGGTGCCAAGGAAACATCCTTTCTAAATTGGTAGAAGTTGTCAGTGATAAAGGGCAGTTCTGTTTTAGGATTTTAGAAATAATGGGCCTCTTGGTTTCTGAGCTAATCAGAAAGTTACCTCTATTTTCACTTTGCCATTGTTTCTTTTCCTAGGGGTGATGGAGGGAGGCGGGTCCTCACGGGGAGGATGGAAAGCCTCCTAATGACAAGTAGTCAGAGGGTTCTCTGAGCCAGCCGGTAATGAAAGATTGATGGAATTGCAAGATCTGCTGATAAAAGTTTAATCTAAGGTATATGCTGTCTTGCCTCAGGGAGAAAAGTCTTCAGGGAGACAGCAGTAATTCTCTCCCTTTGCTCCAATATTATCTTGACCTCTAGAGTTAATTTCTTTTTAATGTAGACACAGAGTAAGCAGAGGCATCGGGATTTACTTGACCATTCTGCCGACTTACACCTTGGTTGTATTTTATCTCTATGAAAGTGGCCTCCTTGCCTTCTATTAATCATGCCAGGATGCTAGCTAATACTTTCAGTCTAGAATAACCTTTACGGAAAGACACAGTAAGTGATTGTCTAAGAGGTCCCTCAGAGGAGTATGTGAAGGGTGTTTGCAAGCCGATCCATCTTGGTGTTGCTGTCCCTGTTGGTGGATGTATGAAAGACAACAATTTCTTCTGAGAAATGCATCTTCTGTTTTGATAACTGGTCCACTGTTTCTCATAAGCATATTTCAGCACCAGGCAGTGAAATGTAGGGGCTTGAGGCTGTCATGTCAAAAGGAAGCAAAAAATTGTGATGATGATCCCTGAGCAACTTCCATCTCTCACACTTCCCCTGACTCCCAAGTCAGATGAGGGATGGCCGTTTCTGGATGCAGCAGAGGGGTGATCCATTATGCTAGGCTCCAGTGATTCACTGTCAGTCTGCAAAGTGCCACAATCTTCTTGGAACACTGGAGCCTTCCAAAACCAGAAGGCAGTATAGTATCAGTGATGACGTAGCCTAACGACCCACACCAACCTGGATTCACGTCTTAGCAGGAAACGTAACTGTTGTAACCCAGAGTGTCACTCAGTTATTGGACTGTTGTATGTACTTAAAAAATGATTGTTTGATAAGCCGCTAAAAGCCTTATGTTACCACAGATGAATAAGCAGTCACTGCTTTCATACACAAATCATCACCTCGAACTCTTACACTTAAATGTAATCATCTCAGATTTTGGGCTTCACGGTGCATACAATGATTGAGGGTATAATGCAACTCCTTTATTTTCTTGGGCTCCAAAATCACTGCAGCCATAAAATTAAGACACTTGCTCCTTGGAAGAAAAGCTATGACAAACCTAGACAGAATATTACAAAAGCAGAGACATTACTTCACCAATGAAGGTCTGTATAGTCAAAGCTATCGTTTTTCCAGTAGTCATGTATGGATATGAGAGTTGGACCATAAAGAAGGCTGAACACCAAAGAATTGATGCTTATGAACTGTTGTGTTGGAGAAGAGTCTTGAGAGTCCCTTGGACTATAAGGAAATCCAACCAGTCAATCCTGAATTCATCAATCAATCAAGGAAATCACTCCTGCATATTCATTAGAAGGACTTGATGCTGAAACAGAAGCTCCAATACTTTGGCTGCCTGATGCAAAGAGGCGACTCATTAGAAAAGACCTTGAAACTGGGAAAGACTGAAGGCAGGAGGAGAAGGGGACGACAGAGGACGAGATGGTTGGATGACATCGCTGACTCAATGGACATGAGTTTAAGTAAGCGCCAGGAGATGGTGAAGGACAGGGAAGCCTGGTGTGCTCAGTCCATGGGGTTGCAAAGTCGGATACGACTGGGCAACTGAACAACAACAAATGATTCATTTCTACTCACAGAATCACTTCTGACAGCAAACGTGTCCGTGTTCCACACCAAACAACTCTCCAGGTCTCTGCCAACAGTAACTAAGTGTCCTGCAATGTAACTCAATTCCAACACTATCAGGAGTTAGCCCAGACCCCCAGGCTGAAGGCTCAGTCCCCACAAGACTGCCCCCACTTCAGTCACAAGTCCAGGCCACCCCCACATCTGCCAGAGCAGCTGTAAATCAGAGGCTCCCAGGGAGGTTTCTCCATTGGTTCAGTGATTTGTTAGAATAGTTTACAGAACTCAGGAAAACATTTTACTTACTGTTACCAGTTTCCTATAATGGATACAAATAAACAGCCAGAAGAAGTACATAGGGTGAGATTCAAAAGGGTTATGGGCTTCTGTCCCCATGGAGTTTGTGGGTATATCACTGTCCTGGCACCTGGATGTGTTCACCCCCAACCCCCAAAATTATCCCGACCCGATTGTTCAGGAGTTTTATGGAGGTTGCCTTACTCAGGCTGATTGATGAAATCATGGGCTCTTGGTGATTAGCTCGATCTCCAGGCCCTCTCACCTCCCTGGAAGTTGGGGTAAAACTGTAAATCTCTACCCTTTAATCACAGTGTGGTTTTTCTGGGACCAGCCTCCATCCTGAAGCTATGTAGGGGACTTCCAGACATCTCATTTGTGTACAGAAAGATCTGCTTGTCACTCTGCATGTTTCTAGGGTTTTACAAGCCCTTGTGTCAGGAACCAGGGACTAAGACCAACTGTTATAACAAAAGGCACTCCTACCACTCAGGAAGTTATAAGAGTTTTAGGAGTTTTGTGCCAGGACAAAAACTAATATATATTCCTTATTATATTATAATATCACAGTGTACAGTTGGTCACTGGAGAAGACAAATTTGAGGACATTAGGTGGAATTCAAAAGTATCTCACTGTATATAATTATGTCAAGATTTTGAGAGCTAGGGTGATCAAGAGAAGGAATACTGGAGTAGGAATCCCGCTGTTTGCAATTTAATAATAATCATGTTCTTCCCTCGCACTGGTACTGGGGGACACGTAGCATCCTAGCCTGTCCATCTGCAGTGGGGATCATTGCTGGAATGGCAGAGATGTGGAGGTGCCTTCATAGGACTGCCAGGC
The DNA here is from genome assembly GCF_000754665.1 of Bison bison bison. NCBI lineage: Eukaryota > Metazoa > Chordata > Mammalia > Artiodactyla > Bovidae > Bison > Bison bison. Next base: position 778,113 of record NW_011495013.1, on the reverse strand, counting down.
ATTGTCCCCAGGGGCAGTACTTTTACTGAGGATGTAATATTTTCCAGTAGTCATGTACAGATGTGAGAGTTGGACCATAAAGAAGATTAAGTGCCAAAGAATTGATGCTTTGGAATTGTAGTGCAGGAGAAGACTCTTGAGAGTCCCTTGAACAGCAAGGAGATCAAACCAATGAATCCTAAAGGAAATCAACTCTGAATACTCATTGGAAGGACCGATGCTGAAGCTGAAGCTCCAATATTTTGGCCACTTGATGCAAAGAACCAACTCATTGGAAAATACCCTGATGCTGGGAAAGATTGAGGACAGAAGAAGAGGGTGACAGAGAATGAGATGGTTGGATGGCATCACCAACTCAATGGACATGAGTTTGAGCAAGCTCTGGGAGATGCTAAAGGACAGGGAGACCTGGCCTGCAACAGTCCATTGGGTCACAAAGAGTCAGACATGCCTTAGCAACTGAATAACAATATTTCCTTAAAGACCCTTAGCCTGGGTCAATCATAACAGATTATAAAAATCAGTAGAAACTTTAAAACATAGGATGTTGGCATGATTTTGTCTTTGACTTTAAATATCTAAAACTCTTCTGTTATTGGTTCCTTGTGAGTCTTGACTTGATGAGATGATGCCTCTTCAAGGGCTAACATTAATGTTTAGAATCCCCTGGCCCCCTGCCACAACCAAGTGGCTTAGTGTGTCCCTAACCCTCTTATTAAACTAGACTGGATGCTTACATATCACAGCTGTGAATTAAAGCCTGGCAATGAATTGTGTATGCGAGAGTTATTTTTTTAATAGAGAAAACTAAGAATTTGTAGAAATTATCCTGTAATGAAAGTTCAGTCCAGTCACTTGGTATCCATGACTTCCATCCTTCCTTCCAGCATGAAGGCATGTTCATGCCTGGGTTGGCATGAGTCACACCAGCTGCCACTGGGGTCCATGCTTCTCTTCTCCAGTTCGCTTGCCTCTCTCCTTCGGCAAGAGGACAACCGAGTTATGCTTCTTCTTTATTAATATGTTTGCTGCTTTTCCTCTTAGCAGCACCTGTGGGCTCCAGCACTGCGTCTCCTGTTGCTTTTATTATACCTTCAACTGGGAGTCTTCTTTTCCAGGCAGTTCCCAAAGAGTGCTCTTGGAGCTACTCTTAGAAAAAGGAGAGAAGGAAGGAAATAAAAATAAGAATTAAGAATTGAAGTCAGGGTCCTCAAACAAGGACTCGTTCTGAAGGTAAAGTCCTGGGAGCAGAGTCAGGCAGGCATGGTTTCAGTGGCCACAGATTAGAAGTACCAGATTAGAAAGTGAAAGTGAAGTCGCTCAGTTGTGTCCGACTCTTTGCAACCCCATGGACTGTAGCCTACCAGGCTCCTCCATCCATGGGATTTTCCAGGCAAGAGTACTGGAGTGGGGTGCCATTGCCTTCTCCAGATTAGACTTGGGCCAAATAAAAATACATGAGCCAAAGAGTTCATTTTTAGTGGAAAGGGTAAATCTTGAGAAACCCAGGAAGAATCATTTGGATTATAAATAAAGGAACACAGAGGCAGTGACAGGTTCATCTGGCACCATTCACATATCCAGCAAAGTTGAGTGGAGTGGGGAGTAAGAAAAAGAAAATCTAGGAAAGTCTGTTATTTTGCCTGGTATTTTACACCAGAAACATGCCAAAGGGGAAGAAGGGTCTGAAAATACTGGGGTGGAATAGGTGGGGTAGGGGTGCACAATTACAGCCTCTGCAGGAGCCCAGGGTTGCAGGAGGCTGAGTTCAGGGCTTGCTGGCAAACAGAGCAGTCAGGTACTGGGGCAGGGGACTGGCCATGCACAGAAGGCCACCATTCTCTGAAGGCAGTGCCTTGCGCTTATAGTTGCTTCTCTAGGCCCTGTCTTGCCAAGTCTGCCTCTTTGGATGAGTGGCTCCAGCTGCATTTTCAAGGGCTCCTCTTTTCATGCACAGAGCACCCTGGCCCATTAGAGATCCACATTCGGGCAGGACTCAGGCACCCAGGCCCCGGATCCTGGACCACCCAGCTAAGAGCAGGGCAGGTCATGGTAGAGTGGAGGGTCCCTTTGTGGCTGGAAAATTGTGGCCCCTGCCTCTTGATACCTAAATCTTTTCTTGGCACCCCACTAAGGGAGTACTCCTATGTATAAATTTATTGGAAACAAAGCCAGAAAAATCTAAGTCTCAGTTATTAGCCCAGTAGAACCAAATGTTTCTACAAAGGCACTGAAAGCAGGTGAGTCCCAGGAGACAGACTACATAGGGAACGACAGCCTGTGGGGCGGGGTCAGCTGTGCAGGAATTTTACAGACGGCACCAGTTGTTTGATTACCAAAGCTGTGCACTAGGTATTTGGCTCAGACTGAAAGTATCTGATTCTCCCTGGCCCTGATCCGTCAGCAGCCCTCCCACCCTTCAGTGTTTGAACACAACTGGAATGGGGATTGGGATAATAATGAGAGAGCACCAGTCATTCCTAAATCTGTAAGCATCTGTCTGAGTTTCAGTGAATTCATCCGCCTTATGAAAGAAGCTTCTCTCCTTCCTGCAAACCATGAGGCTGTAGATAGCGGTGTGTGCATAGCTCCTCCTTGGCCAACCTATAGCCAGGTCACGTTTGCCCTCAGTCCACTGTGGTTCATGGCTCTGCTGTCTAATCAGCTGCACAGTCATCAACTTACTGCCCCCACCAACATGTAGGGAGTGGTCAGGCACTAAGGATTCTGTCCCTCCCCCCGGCATGGTGGCCAAGTGCACAGGTCCAGCTACGCTGAATTGTGCCCTCGCCCTGCATTTCCCTTCCCTTATCTGCTGTCCTTTCCCGCTTGCCCACTTTCTCCTCATGTAGCCTTTATGTTTCCTTGAATTGAACCGGCCATTCCCTCCTCCAGGGCATAACCCAACCCAATGGGAACTTAAATCCCAGCATCTCTGAAGGGAGCCTTATTTAACTTGATGATTATGTCTGTGTGTGTTCACTCACATGAAAATAAATTTTGCAAGGAGAATTAGATTTTTTTTTATTTGCTGTGTGAGCCCCCACATTCTTTGTAGCCATCTGTTTTTTGTGTCATTGGCTTTCAAGCTATTTTGTCCTAACCCGTAAGAAACATAGTTTATGACACGATCTAGTTTTTCCCCTCCCTGCCTTCCCTTTATTCACACAAAAATTGCACACTGAAATACTTATCTTTGCAGTGTGTTCTGTTCCTTGATTTTTTTTTTCTTTGCTACACTCTATTTAACTTTTTGAATGCTGCTTTTACCCTAATTGATTATGGTCTGAATTACACTGATCTTTGGTTACCTTTTCCAAAAAGTCCTTGAACTGACCACTCTACCAGCCTAATACCTGGTGTTTAAATTTAAAAAGATTGCATAAACAAATAATTTGGGGAAACATCTTATTCTCAGAGAGCCCGGAATACACAGCTTACCTGTTTAAGGCTCTAAGCTCTCCTCTGTGCATGCTCAGTTATGTCTGACTCTTTATGACCCCATGGGCTGTAGCCCACCAGGCTCCTCTGTCCATGGGATTCTCTAGGCAAGAATACTGGAGTAGGTTGCCATTTCCTTCTCCAGATCTTCCCCATGTCTCCTGCATGTCCTGCATTGGTAGACAGATTCTTTACCATTGAACCATTGGGCTTCCCAAGCTGTCCTGAGCTTAACACTCTGTGAGCGTAAAACACATTATTTGCTTCCTACCAACGAACTTCAGGGAATCAGTGGCATTTCTGGGGCCCACCAGATTAGAAAACACTGCAGTACACTGATTGAGAGACTCTGAATGATGACTCTCTATCAGAGTCTGTCATCACAGATCTCTGTTTTAGATTTTCATTTGCCTAGCACTCCACTCCCCATGCCTGCACTGAGAAGTGTGGTATTGTCAGAAGCACAGCTTTCGGTGCAGTCAGTGGATTCTCCTTAAAGAATTTAGTTAACCAGGGCACTCAAAGCCGGTGCACTGGGACAACCCAGAGGGATGGGATGGGGAGGGAGGTGGGAGGGGGGTTCGGGATGGGGGACACATGTACACCTGTGGCTGATTCATGTCAGTGTATGGCAAAAACCACCACAATATTGTAACGTAATTAGCCTCCAATTAAATAAATTTTAAAAGAATTTGGTTTATGGTGCAAATTGCATAATTTGTCATGTTTCTCTCTTTGCCAGGAAGTTTCAAGTTAAAGCAAACTCTCAGTTGCAGTAATATTACACTGAACCATATGACTGCCTTTTTCGAGGATCTGAGATGGTTGGATGTAGTTCAAATTAATATTTAGCCTAACCGATTTATAGAATCACTTCCTTCTTCCATTTGGTTTTAAATCTTATTCTAATTTAAGAGCCTGCTAGAATATGTGTCTTCTGTTGTAAACCACTTTATTCTTTTGGAAAGCAAATGGATATAAATTTTAATAAGTAAATAGAGTCCAGCTGTAATGTCCCATTAACCAATAGAGTGTTTAAAATACAGATTTTTTCCTGATTTCCCTATTATTCAGTAGTTGGTAAATGCTGTGGATTCTGCAATGAGGAGTATTTTGAGGGAAATTTTTTTCCCCCTGTACAATCCCTGGGTGGCTATGAGAACAACAAATTAAAAAATATATCTTTGTAGACAATGAATATTTATTGACCAGTCCAAATGATACTTGCTTTCTGCATGAATTAGAGAATAATAGTGTCACAGAAGCCACCTCAGCCCTCAAGGTACTTGCTCACAAGGCTAGTTTTCTCCACCAGGGATCTCATTACAAAGATAAGCAGCAGTTACTAAAAACATTACATCTAATGGATGGTGTGGAATTTCTTAATATATTTCCTCCATAGAGTCGGTGGCCTAGAGTAATGGGTGAGCCCCTTTATTGTCTAGAGGAAATATTTTGATTTATCTCTGTATAGCTTCCAGCTTAAGAGTTGCTTTGGGTTTTTTTTTTTTTTTTAACTTAGAAGAAACTGTAGAAGATATTTATTAAAAAAGATAAAACCTAATCCTATTCATTAAATTCGTTAAGTCAAAGGTTGAAATAAAAGGGAGGGAAATTTTTTTAAATAAAAGATAAGGTTTTAATATGTCTATACTGAACAAATTAGAGTGCCTCTCTTTTAAAAAAAGAGGTGTATATCTTAAGTCTTTGAATCTTGAGTCACTTTTAATCATCATGTTGTTAATCATTGCCATAGGCCTTGGACTCATACTATTAGAATAGATTATAGCAAAGAAGTATGTTAATCAGGGCAGGGGGAGAGTAGAAACGGCTGTCATCATCCAGAAGGGGCACCGAGTTTTGTTTTTTTAACTTTGTAATTTAACCATAATTGTACCTGTGCATCTTTAAATGATCTGTCAGGGTGGCTTGCTTTATGCCCAAGGCCACATCGTCCTTGTGCCTGCCTTGAAGTTGCAGACTGTGGGATATCTTTTCTCCCTCCTTCTTCCTCTCCTGTGTGGTCCCATCTACCTCTCTGGGAACTTATTAGACACCCATATATTAAGTCCCCAATATGTGTCAGCCACTGTGCTTGGCACCAACGATATAACTATGAACAAGCGCTTCATGGTTCCTGCTTTCATGCGTGATACTAAATGGAATAGTAATAGCAAGTAATTAGATGAGTTCTTCCGTCCCATGAAGCACTTTGTAGTATAGCTATCAAGATAGCAAACTATCATATACTAAGTATATGGCACGTCCTTATCACTTAGTCCAGGTCCCACCTCTTCTGTTAGTCTTTTTGTCACCATTTGTATCAGTCAGCACTGTCTAGGTTATACTTCAGTAACAATCAAGACCAAGTAGTTTAGAACAGTCCTCATTCTACTAAATGTCCGTGCCATGTTGGCTGGAGGTACTGTTCCTTGTAGTACCTCCTTATTCTGTGTCCAAGGCAGAAGGGAGTGCCACGGTTTAGAGTTTTGCCAGCCATAGTGTTAGGAGGAAAAAATGCACTGACTCTTAAAACTTCTGCCTAGGAACAACACTTAACGCTTTTTCTCACACTTCTCTGGCCAAAGCAAGTTACATGTCCAAGTGTGACTTCAGGAGATGGGGAGATTTACTTCCCTAGGAAAGGGACTGGATATATTCATATCACTGCAGTGCCCTATGATCTCTTTGATCTCTCTAGTCATGTAGATCTTAAATGACACTTCATCTTTCAACCCTGTGTAGTTACTTAATGTAAATGTGTGCCCCTCCCCAGTTAGATTATAAATTCCCAGATAACTAGCACATGTTTTAGTCTTCCTTATGTGTAACTCAGCATGATGCTGGCCTTATGTTAGGTTCTTAAAAATGATCATAAATTGTATGAAGGCGAGAAGACAGAATAATCAGAACTCTCTCCATGTTTTAATATAATGCTTGATAGTCTACTGAGGATCTGTGTACACTATCTCCTTTAATCTTTTCAAGGACCAAAGGACATAATATTATGCCTTTAACAGATGAGAAAAGTGAGACCCAGACCTTGTACATGACTTGCTTACTATTGCACCAAAAAAAAAAAAAGTGATTGAGCTATATCTGAAACCATGAATTCTAAATCCTGGGCCAGTGGTTTTTCCTACTCCTGTAGTTGTTAATGTGAACACTCCGATTTTTAACTTCTGCTGAGAATCACACAGGGGAAGGGAGAAGGAAACTTCAGAAAGAATTGAAAGCCCAAGATGTAGCTCCTGGCATTTGGGTGATAGCAGAGCTGAGGGGGGACACACAGCAGAACTCTCGGCTTGAATTCAGCAGGCCAGTGTATTAGTTTATCTGTAGCTCCTGTAACAACTTATCATGAACTTGCTGGTTGAAAACAATATAAATTTGTTCTCTCACAGTCTGAAAACCAGGAGTTCAACATCAGTTTCATGAAGCCCAAATCAAGATGTTTGTAGGCTCACTGTCTCCAGAGCTCCTGGGGAAGAATCCATTCCTTGCCTCCTCTTCCAGCTGCTGGTGGCTGCTGGCGTTGTTTGGCTGTGCCATCACTCCTGTCTCCACATCCTCTTTCTGTAGGCTTCTCTTCTAAGTTTGTGATCTCCCTCTGACTCTCCCTGGTAGGGATGTGTGTGATTAGATTTAGAACCCACCCAGATAATCCAGGAAAATATCCCCATGTCAAGATCATCAGCTCTGCTCTATGTTACATGGCAGCCTGGACGGGAGGGGAGTGTGGGGGAAAATGGATACATGCGTATGTATAGTTGAGTCCCTTTGGTCTCCACCTGAAACCATCACAACATTGTTAATCGACTATACTCCAAAATAAAATCAGTTTTTAAAAAGAGATCATCAATTTAATCATTTCTGCAAAGATCCCTTTTCCATATTAGGTAACAACCGGTTCCAGAGATGAGGGTCTGATATTGATATCTTTGGGACCATTAGGGTGGTGGGAACCTCTTCTGCTACTCCACTTTTCTCCCCTGCTCTGCCCCTCTTTTATCCTCGCCCATTTCTGTCTCCCCTCTGAGTGGTACAGAATGGTATATTGAAAGGATATACCATATATTATATGGTATATTGAAAGGATCTCTGGAGTCTGATACACATCCAGTTAATTCCTGGATCTGCCTCTTCTTGGCTGTGTGACTTTGGCGAGTGAATTACTTACCCTGAGCCTCAGTGTCCTCCTGTGTAGAGACAGAGGCCTTAGAACCTGTGTGCAGCTTGGTGTGGGATGATAAATGAGAGAGGGCCTAGCAGGGCCTGCCCCAGTGGGCACCTGCCCGAGTGCCCCGCCCCCGCTCTGCGCTGTCCCTCATTTAGGCTCCCCATCCTCTGCACCCACAGGGCTGGGCCTCGTGGGCTGCAGGTAGAGATGCTGCCCACGGACATTCCTGGAGCACCTCCTCCCGTTTATTTTTCTTAGTGACTCTAAAAATACACAATGTTTATTAAATAATTAATCATCCTTTCCTAGAAGAGTTATTTCATTTCACGGGTGAACAGTTTATTGCCAGAGAAACTATGTCTTCCTCCAAAATGATGTATAACATGATTTGGTATCTGCATTTTTAGACACTTGAATGTTTTCTTTCTCTCTGCCAGTTAAACTTGAAGGTAATGTAGTACGCATTCATTTGCACTTTTTTTATTTTCTAGAGATATAGATGTGCATAGTAGAGCAACCTCATATTTTTCCATTTCTAAAATAGTATGTAAAATCTGATATGTTAGTGTGCACAAATGCAATAAGTTTTAGTATTTAGTAAATATTGAGTAGTAATAAATACCATAGGTAGCAAGCCTTTATAATATTAAGCCTATGAAGAAAATTAAACAGTTATATAATTGGCAAGGAAATGAATGCCAACATAAAAAGAAAAATATATGAAAGCCATTTTTTCTCAAACCCATTTTTGCGGTTTTACATACTTGTCTGCCTTTAGAATCTAAAATGCTAGGCTAGTTCATAAAGCAGTCCCTTTAGACATTTGCCTTATTTTTAGGAAATGCTGATCCTAATGCTAGGTTAGTAAATAGGGATTATTTGCCCTCTTGTCTCTGATGACATAAGGGGTCTGAAATGCTGTGTGGAGAAGAACCAGGAAACCAAAACCAGCTGAGGGGTTCCACCAGCTGAGGGGTTCCTTGACCTGTTAGTCGTGTCTGCGGTGGAGCAAAACATGGGTGCGGCACAGCGTGACTAAAGCACAGGTAATTATTGGAACGTACTCCATCTAGGCCGTCACACAGTTAGCTTGACCCAGGGTCATTGGTTAGCATTAACTTTTACACAGGAAAGGCAAAAAATGGCGGGGGGAAGAGAGTGGTCAAGTATTGAATACTCTCAATACGTATCCATTATATCTGAAACTTGATGATTTCTTGATAAATATCGAGGGAAGAAAGGAGGCAGAGACTTGCTCTAGAGTACTGTGACCGTGTGTGCCGTGGGAAAACTTGGTTTCAGAATTTGGGGCTGAGTCTGTAGTGGCTCCCAGCACAGAGAGGTCCACAGTGTTCAGAACGACCAAGAACATCCTGTAACTTCATTTGTGGATGAACAGCATGCATGCAGTGTTCGAATATTAAATCCTTAAAGCGTTTGCATTGCCTCTCAACAGATGCGCAGTGCTGGCAACAATGTGGTCTTTTGTTTTTGGTTGCCACACCCCTGGAAGGGGGAAGATGGACTTTAAGATGTGAATCCCCTCTGTGGGAGAGGGAGAGGGTGGGAAGATTTGGGAGAATGGCATTGAAACATGTAAAATATCATGTAAGAAATGAGATGCCAGTCCAGGTTCGATGCACGATACTGGATGCTTGGGGCTAGTGCACTGGGACGACCCAGAGGGATGGTATGGGGAGGGAGGAGGGAGGAGGGTTCAGGACGGGGAACACATGTATACCTGTGATGGATTCATTTTGATATTTGGCAAAACTAATACACTTATGTAAAGTTTAAAAATTAAAAAAATGTTTAAAAAAAGATGTGAATCCCAGCCCTGCCACCAACTGTTAAGGTCTTCTTGTGCAAGTTATATAACCTCTTCACTGACATCCATTTCCTCATCAGAGAATAACATTGTGTCCCACCTAGGAGGAACACTTTTTTTTTAATCTGTTGTTTTAAAATTATTTTTTAATTGAAGATAATTGAATTACAATGCTTTGTTAATTACTGCTGTACAGCAAAGTGACTCAGTTATACATATATACGCATTCTTTTCATATTCTTAGATTCACTTTTTTTTTTATTGGAATATAATTGCTGAGCTTTTGGTAAGAGTTGAGAACAGTGTCTGGCACATCCATAGTAAGAACCCCAGTCCTTTGGCTCTCAGTTCCATTCCTCGCCTCCCCTGCTGACCTCTGACCCTGCAGGCGGTTTCTAGCCTTCACCTGGGTTTGGCCACTGGAAGCAGTGAAGGCTGGGGGAAGGGAGACCATGGTTCCTTTCCCGGCTGTTTGCCTCCAGGCTGTGCCTCCTCATGGCTCCAGCCACCCCTGCCCAGGCTGGCAAGGCTGTGGTTCTGCTGGGAGCCTCTACCACCTCCTGCGTGGGCCCTTCAGCCTGGAGGTGGTAGGTCGCTTCCTGCTATTGCTAATTCCGAGTGCTGCTCTGTCTCCTGTCTGCTTTTCAGCTCTTCCACCACCCGTCTGTTTCAAATACTAAGAGCAGTTTTTGTTTTCCTTGCTGTGCCCTTAATAATAGACTGTAAACATTTACTGTCGCTGTTGTTGTTCCTGTTGTCATCATTGTCTCATGCTTCAGAGGAAACTCTGGAGTAACCCTGAGGCTCAGGAAGTGAAATGAGTTAACCGGGATCCCATAGCTGGTGGGTGACAGACGCCAGCATAAAACCCTTTCACTCCATCTCTCCTACCAGCCTTTGGATGGGCTAGTATCCTTGACTCTTAATTAGTCTGAACATACAACGTATGTCTTGCCTAGGGGCCCACTTCCTTTTTGACTCCCACATACTGGAGTGACATATGCGGAGGAACAGCCATCCTCACCACCAGCGATTGCTTTTGGGATCACACATCACCAAGTCACAACTGACCTCAGTCTTCATGGGAGGGTGCGGGTTCCATCACAGTAGAGAATGGGGGGTTACTAAAGATCGTTGATTACAAGCAACAGAAAACAAATCGCGTGATCTTAAGCAAAAGACACAGCTTCCCAGGTGGTGCAGTGGTAAAGAATCCACCTGCCGATGCAGGAGACACAGGTTCAATCCCTGGGTCGGGAAGATCCCCTGGAGGAGGAAATGGCTACCCACTCCCATCTTCTTGCCTGGGAAATCCCACGGACAGGGGAGCCTGAAGAGCTGCAGACCATGGGTCGCAAAGAGTCAGAAGTGACTTTGTGATGAGTGCACACACACGCAAGCAAAAGACAGTTTGGTTGTCTTCTGAAACTCTGAGGCAGGGAGATGACCAAGATGAGAGAGAAGGGTCTGAAGAAGTGTCAGGATCATATCTATCTTTCATCTCGATTCTTGGCTTCGTCCTCTCTTCTTAATTCTTATGGTAGAAATGACCCTGCTCTCTATGCCAGCCCTTCAAGATGCCGAAGGGAAAGAAGGCCAAGGGGAAGAAGGTGGCCCCAGCCCCGGCCATGGTGAAGAAGCAGGAGACCAAGAAGGTGGTCAACCCCCTGTTCGAGAAGTGGCCCAAGAATTTTGGCTTCAGACAGGACATCCAACCCAAGAGGGACCTCACCCGCTTTGTCAAATGGCCCCGCTACATCCGGCTGCGGCAGCAAAGGGCTATTCTATATAAGCGGCTGAAAGTGCCTCCTGCAATTAACCAGTTCACCCAGGCCTTAGACCCACAAATAGCTACTCAACTGCTTAAGCTGGCCCACAAGTACAGACCGGAGACAAAGCAAGAGAAGAAGCAGAGGCTGCTGGCCCGAGCTGAGAAGAAAGCCGCCGGCAAAGGCGATGTCCCCACCAAGAGGCCACCTGTCCTTCGAGCAGGGGTCGACACTGTCTCCACCCTGGTGGAGAGCAAGAAGGCTCAGCTGGTGGTGATCACTCACGATGTGGATCCCATCGAGCTCGTGGTCTTCCTGCCTGCCCTGTGCCTCAAGATGGGGGTTCCCTACTGCATCATCAAGGGCAAGGCCCGGCTGGGGTGCCTGGTCCACAGGAAGACGTGCACCACTGTAGCCTTCACACAAGTCAACTCGGAGGACAAGAGTGCCCTGGCTAAGCTGGTGGAAGCCATCAGGACCAATTACAATGACAGATACGATGAGATCCGTCGTCACTGGGGAGGCAGCGTCCTGGGGCCGAAGTCAGTGGCTTGCATCACCAAGCTGGAAAAGGCGAAGGCCGAAGAGCTGGCCACCAAGCTGGGCTGAGTGTGCACTATGGAGTTTTCTGTGCATAAAAGTAATAAAAAAGATTCTCCTTCAAAAAAAAAAAAAATGACCCTGCACAATACTTTTCCAGCCAGTGTGAGTGCAGTGTCTCAGTTACAAATTCCTAAGGGAAGAAGAGACTCATACTCAGCATAGACCACATCCTGGTCAGACTGGCCAGGTCACTTCATACAAGATGTCAGCCAGGGGCCTACTGCTGCCACATAGGTTGGGGCGGTGTGGTGTTTCCCAGAAAAAGGGATCACAAGTGTGCACTAGAGAGCTCACTTCAAGATTCTAACAGTCTACTTCACAATCACAGGAAGCCACATTTGGGTGCCCACCATCTGCCAGAAACAGTGGTAATCACATTATATCTTGTTTTGTGGGTTTTTTAATTTTAATTCTCAATAACAGCATTAGGAGGCAGATTTTATTCTTTGCATTTTGTGGCTGGGGAGAGGACAAAGGGAAAATTATGCATTTGTGCAGTATAAGCTGCACAGGGCAACTGAAATGGTAAGGGACTTTGCTTCTAGAAGGAATTAAAATACATTAATTCAGAGTGGCAACACTGGTTTGCTCATGCTGATCAGAAGTTATGATTAGTGGCTAAGTATAACTTTGATTAACAGAGAAAAGTGGCGTGGGGACAAATCAAAGTAGCTTGTATTTGTGTGAGAAATGTGTGTTAAAAGATCTTAGGTGGTTAAAATTATAAAACAGTATGTTGGACCAATTTGGTCCAACTCCCACTCTTTGAAAATAAGAAATTTTGCTTGAGGTAAGTAATTTAGCTGTTTTGTGGGAAGTTTCTTCAGCTTCTAAGATGATTCAGAGCTTGGAATTACTGACTTAGCCTTCTGACTATATCAGGAGTGTTTAAATATATTTTCCACTCAGTTAATAACTCATGAATTCGTTTAAATTTATCATCAGTGCACTCAGAAGTCATCAAAGTAGACTCTGAGCTGTGAACATTTGGCTGTCTCCTTCTGGTTAATCCTGACACATCTCACATGTCATAGTTTTCCAAAACTCTAAAAATGAGATTACTCCCTATTAAAATTGATCATTAGATTATTGTGTTCTTGAAGGTAAAATTTTAACTTGCTTAAATGATATAGTCTCCCCTCTTTTCCTCAAAAAATGTTTTATATGAGTGGAGAAGGTGGAATCTGTAGCCTCATAGACTAGTGATGCTCAAACCTGAACACATATCAGAATCAGCTGTAGATCTTTATGAATACAAAGAAAGTTGAATCCCTAGACTTCTCTGATGGTCCAGTGGTTAAGAATTCACCTGCCAGAGCAAGGGACATGTGTTTGATCCGTGGTCCAGGAAGATTCCACGTGCTGCAGAGCGACTTAGCCCACGTGGCACAACAGCTGAAACCTGCGTGCCTAGAGCCCACGCTCAGCAACAAAAGAAGCCACCACAGTGAGAGGGCTGCACGCCACTACTGCAGAGTAGCCTCCACTCACCACAACTAGAGAAAGCCCATGCAGCAACAAAGACCCAACACAACCAAAAAAAAAAAGAAAGCTGAGTCCATCCTCAAAAGTCTCTGATACAGTAGGTCTGGGGTGGGACCTGAGATCTTACATTTCTAAAGAGTTCCCAAGTGAGGCTAACTTTAGCTACAGACCGCTCTTGGAAAACAGTGCTCTAGGCTGGAGAAAGAATTTGCTGAGAATAACGCTTGCAGTTTTGTAGCTTTAAGAGAAAGTGTTGGGGGTGGCAGGTTTAAATAATTAGTCTCTATAGTCACTGCTACTGCTGCTGCTAAGTCCCTTCAGTCGTGGCCGATTCTGTGCGACCCCATAGACGGCAGCCCACGAGGCTCCCCCGCCCCTGGGATTCTCCAGGCAAGAACACTGCAGTGGGTTGCCATTTCCTTCTCCAATGCATGAAAGTGAAAAGTGAAAGTGAAGTCACTCAGTTGTGTCCAACTCTTAGCAACCCCATGGACTGCGGCCCACCAGGCTCCTCCATCCATGGGATTTTCCAGGCAAGAGTTCTGGAGTCGGGTACCATTGCCTTCTCCTCCAGCTTTTTGTAAGGAACTCAATTTGGAGTCTATGATTTTCCTTTCTTTAGGGGGAAAGATAAAAAGTAGAGGAGGATTTACTATTATGATAGTGAACCTTAAAATTTAGGGCCCCTTTCAAGGCTCTGGGGAGGGGGCTTAGGGATGAGTTCACATGGTGTTTATAAAACTTGCAAAAGGAAGATATTTTTGTATTCATTTTCTTAAAGATGTCCCCAGAAATTGTCTCAGCTTTAGGTCCCATAAAACCTGAATCAACTCTGATAATTAATTAATATAATTAACTAACAATGTATAAAAGGAACATAGTTTGTAACAAAGAGCAGGTTTTGAACCCGGGTCTCCCGCATTGCAGGCAGACGCTTTACCGTCTGAGCCACCAGGGAAGACCTTTTAATAGGTTGCTGCTGCTGCTGCTGCTGCTGCTAAGTTGCTTCAGTCGTGTCCAGTAATAAAGAGCAGGTCTTGAACCTGGGTCTCCCGCGTTGCAGGCAGACGCTTTACCGTCTGAGCCACCAGGGAAGCCCTTTAAATAGGTTGCTGCTGCTGCTGCTAAGTCGCTTCAGTCATGTCCGACTCTGTGTGACCCTATAGACGGCAGCCCACCAGGTTAGGCAATTTCTAAATGTGTCAGAAATAATGGTAAGTGGATAATCATCTCAGAGGACATGTGAACTTTGTGTGGAACTTACTTTAATTGAAGGAGTTAGATGGAACATTAAGTAGATGAAAATCCAGTTGGCCTTAGCTTGTGGACTGTCTAATCAGCTTGTATGTGCTATATTTTATTTATTGCATGTGTGCATGTTAGTCATATCCAACTCTTTGTGACCCCATGGACTGTAGCTTACCAGGCTTCTCGTCCATGGGATTTTTCAGGCAAGAATACTGGAATGGGTTGCCATTTCCTACTCCAGGGTATCTTCCCAACCCAGGGATGAACCCGCGTCTCCTGCATTGGGAGGCGGATTCTTTACCACTTACATGGGAAGTCCATATTTTATTACATTTTATTTATTTGTGATGAGAGCAGAAATTTTGGAGAAATGAGTTAGGTCCCAGTCTGGCTTCACCTCTTGTAAATAAATTGATTCATTCTTTTTGAGCCTGTTTTATCTGTAATGGAAGATGTTAATAATAATAGTTGTCTTAATAGGGATAATTGGATTCTGTAATGAAATGATAGATATGAACAGACATTTGTTTAGATCTGAAGATGTAAAATGCTGCACAAATGTTAGTGACCAGTAGCTGTACAATGCATCAAACCCAGGCCTCCCGTGTTGCAGGCAGATGCTTTATGTCAGCTTTACCGTCTGAGCCATCAGGGAAGCCCAATGCTATACCAGCAGTACACTAATGAGTGAAGTCGCTTAGTCGTGTCCGACTCTTTGCAAGCCCATGGACTGTAGCCTAACTAGGTTCCTCCGTCCATGGGGTTTTCCAGGCAAGAATACTGGAGTGGGGTGCCATTTCCTTCTCCAGGAGATCTTCCTGACCCAGGGATTGAACCCAGGTCTCCCACATTGTAGGCAGACGCTTTACCGTCTGAGCCACCAGGACTAAACGGCCATTCTGCTGGATCAAGATTCGGCAAACTTTTTCTATAAAAGGCCAGACTATAGATACGTTAGGTTGTATGGATCATTCTGTCTCTGTCTCAACTACTTAACTCTGCCCCTGTTAGGCAGAAATAACTATAGAGAAGATATAAATGAATGGGTGTGGCTATGTTCCAATAAAGCTTTATTTTTTATTTGTAAAAACAAGGGCAGCTATGCTAGATGATGTACCAAAATTGACCCAAAATGCCACAGTTCTTCCCAATTAGGAACTTCCAGTTGAGCAGAAGGTAAAACAAATAAGAGCGATTATAAGTGATGTTTTTATTTAAACTCAATTTTGGAAGATCGAAATGCTGGCACATTTTATCTGCTTTACTTTCCATAGTTCCCTGATGTAGCTGATATCTCTTTGAGGGGTGAGCAAAGTGGGGTGAAGGAAGGAGTCAAGGTTAAGAAGTTAGGGGTCAGAATGCCACCTTCTTCCTCATTCTGCTTCCTGGCTCTGGAAGTGGTAATAATAGGGTGAGCTCCCTTCTCTGGGATTCAGACTCAACAGCAAGTGCCTAAGCATAGAGGTTTTTAACCACCAAGAAATTAGATTGTTCTGTTTTTTAATCTCTTAATTATTTTTAAAGATCATTGAGATGCACAGATCTGTGAACTTTGGAAAACCGAAATAAAGGAATTTTCAGTTCAGTTCAGTCGCTCCTTCTCTAAAGAAAACATATAAATGCCCAGCAAGTGCATGAAAAGATGCTCAACATTACTAATCATCAGGGAAATGCAAATCAAAACCACAATGAGATATCACTTCATACCTGTCAGAGTGGCTGTTATCAAAAAGACAACAAATAACAAGTGTTGGCGACAATGTGGAGAAAAGGGAACCATTGTGCACTGTTGCTGAGGATGTAAGCTGATGTGGCAGCTATGGAAAACAGTATGGAGATTGCTAAAGAAATTAAAAATAGGACTAACCTATGATTTAGCAGTTCCATTCCTGGGTATTTATCTGAAGAAAACAAAAACACTAGTCAGAAGAGATACATGCCCTCCTGTGTTTATTGCAGCATTGTTTACAATAGTCAAGATATGAAAGCAACATAAGTATCCGTAGATGCATGGATTAATAAGATGTGTGCATATATGTGCATACAATGGAATATTAGTCATGAAAAAGAAATGAAATCTTGCCATTATATGACAACATGGATGTATGTAGAAGGTTTATGCTAAGTGAAATAAGTCAAAGACAAATACTGTATGATTTCACTTAAATGTGGAATCTAAAAAAATGAAACAAACATAACAAAACAGAAAGAGTTATAGATCAGATCAGATCAGTCGCTCAGTCGTGTCCGACTCTTTGCGACCCCATGAATCGCAGCACGCCAGGCCTCCCTGTCCATCACCAACTCCCGGAGTTCACTGAGACTCACGTCCATCCAGTCAGTGATGCCATCCAGCCATCTCATCCTCTGTCGTCCCCTTCTCCTCCTGCGCCCAATCCCTCCCAGCATCAGAGTCTTTTGAGTTATAGATACAGAGAGCAAACAAGTGGTTGCCAGAGGTAAGAGTTGGGTGGGAAAGAAGTAGGTGCAGGAGATTAAGAGGTACAAATTTCCAGTTGCAAAATAAATGAATCAGGGGTATGAAATGTACTGTGTGGGGATAATTGGTCAATAACTATGTAATATCTTTGTATGGTGACATAGTATAACTAGACTTATCCTGGTGATCATTTTGAAATACATGGAAATATCCAATCGCCTATGTTGTGTAACAGGTACTAATGTAGTTTGAAGGGGCAATTATATTAATACTTCAGAAATAAACAGATTCAAAGAGATCAGAGGTGGGGGAGTGCGGAGAGGGGAATTAGATGAAGGCAGTCAAAAGGTACAAGCTCCCAGTTATAAGAATAATATGTCCTAGGAATGTGATGTATGGCATGATAACTATAATTAACATTGCTGTATGTTATGTATGACAGTTGTTAAGGGAGTAAATCCTAAGAATCATTAGCACAGGAAAAAAATTTTCTGTCTTTAATTTTGTATCTATATGAAATGATGGATATTCAGTAAACTTGTGGTGATCATTTCATGATGCATGTAAGTCAAATCACTATACTCTACACTTTAAACTTATATAGTGATATATGTCAATTATACCTCAATAAAACTGGAAGTAAAAATTTTTTAGAGAAAAGAGGTTGGGTCTTATAATAAAATTTATCCTCCTCCCCCAAAATTATGCTAAGTGAGAAAAGCAAGATTCACAGACTATATATGATATGATTCCATCTATACAATATTTTAAAAGACAAAACTGTAGAGATGTAAACCAGACCAGTGGTGGGCTCAAGGAGAAGGAAAATGTCATTTCTTTCAAGAACTTCTCTTGGCTTCCCTCCACCAGCCCCTAACCTCTTACCCCTGCCCCCATCTTCCCTGTCAAGGATTTAATATCAATTTAAGGTAGAGTTTATATTGCAAAACACAAACGTGATTTTTCTCTAGTTTTAATCATGGAAATTGCCAGAGAGCAGGCGTTCCCCTTGGCCCCTCCAGGGTCCCTGCTGAGTGAGCCTGAGGGCAGCCTGGTTGTGTCTTCACCCCGCTGTCAGCATCCCTGCATCGCCTTGCAGTTCTGTGTCCCAGAGGGCAAGCCAGAGCGGGGTTCAGAAGGGAGATAGTGAGCAGATGCCTTTGAAGAATTGAGTGTTGTGCTGGTTCTATTAGGATCCTGAATCATCAAGGTAACAATTTATGCGTAGCTCCCACCCCTAGCTGGGAACATGAGGACTGTTGGGTAAGGTCGGGGGAAGAGGGATAAGTCAAGTCTCTTTATAATCCACTGAGTGCCAGGAAGTTGCCCACTGTCTTCAATCTAGAGGGAGGTTCTGTCTGCTGAATATTGCATGAAGAAAATGGGCTATGCTCCCTACCTAGGGCTTGGGAATGTCTTCCTCTTACAAAGATTTTTATTGTACACATTTATTATAAATAGCCTTTGCATTTTATAGAGCAGGACAAGAAGGTTCCAGGCCATTGAACATGATTTTTTTCCCCCAATATTTTCTTTCTGTGTATCTGATGTTTCATACAGCAGTGGAGGTTTTCTTTTACAAATGCACATTATAGTTTCTTCCAAGAGCAGCCATCAAGTACCCTGTCCTTTAAAATAAGTTGGGAAATATTACTCTTGGTTCGCCACTCTCTGGTTTTCATTGCCTGGGTTCATTGTAGATCTGAAGTTGCATTCTTTTTTGCTGTTTCTTTGTCATTGTGGCCTTGTTTGGCTCATTTATCTCTGGGTTCTTGCCACTCAAAGTGGAGTCTTTGGACTAGAGCATTAGAATCACCTGGGAGGGTTTTTTTTAGACATGCAGGCTCCACCCCAAACCTACTGAATCAGAATTGGCATTTTAACAGATCCTCAGAGATGCATTTGCACATTGAAGTTTGAAAGGCCTCAATCCTGCCCAAATCTCCCACCTGCTCTGTTGATAACCTTGTTAGGACCACGTGTGACCCTCAGACGTGCACCCCTGGTTCATTATCTTGATATCCGTACAGGTGTGAGTGTGGGTGCATGCACTTTGCTATGAACTTAATTTAGTCAGTGCTCAAAGACACAAAACCACACAGGCACAGTTGAGCTCCCAGGAGCTTGGAGTCTAGTGGGGGACAGAGTCTAGTGCTCTAGCACCGCGTTGCGGTGTCATCTGACTCCCTTCACCCACAGAGTTCCTGCCCGCTTCTCTGAAAACAGTTTCTCAGTGTATAGTCCACAGGCCACCCGCCTCCCAGTCCTTGGGGTTCTGTGAAAAGAGCACGGGGTCACTCCAGACCTTCCGGATCATGCCCTTGGAGTGAGCCCAGGTATCTTCATTTTAAAAATTATTATGCACATTATAATTTGAGGGCCACTGACACAGGTACAGCTTTGATATCCTCGATGATTACACATTTTGATAGGAAGGGATGTTTATATATAATCTCAAATGTTCAAGGACTCATTCAGAGCTTTCCTCTCCTAAGTTCAGGGGGAGTTTCACATGGCCTCCAAACTCAAAGCTGCTTTTATCTTTGGGTGAGGCAACGTCAGGATCTTGTGGATAGTATTTAAAGATTGTTCAGATCATATGTTTATATTTTCTAGCAGCGTGTTTTCCAGGAGCAAATTAAAATCCTTTGCTCTATAATGAGTTAACAGTGTGAACATTGTTATGACAATCCCGTGACTTTCTTGTTTAATGTTTATACTCATCTAATCAAACAAATTGAAATTGGATTATGGCTGTTGCACATTATAGCAGTTATTATCCAGTTTAAATGCAGGTCTGAAGGAAATAAAATTGATTTTTCTATGGTACTTGAAGACACTGTAGGTTATTGGTGTGCTGTTTGAATTTCCAATTAGGTTTGTACAGAGGAGAATAAGATTAGTGCTTGGACTTTTTTAAAACTTTCTTAATGTATTATGTAAATAAAGTGATATTTCATTCTAATTATGGAGGTAGATGACTTTAAAAAGTTTGGTGATCTGCTTTCATATTTTTATTTAAAGCATGTCAGATTTTAACATGGATAATAATTTTGAGGAACATTTTTATTTTTAGAAAGAAAAGAAAATAATAGAGTAGAACACCATAATAATACTCAGTTACTACAGTAACAGCTACCCTATTTTTCAGGGAATGAGCTGTAACATGTACCAGAATTTCACAGATAACTGAACCTATCTTTCAATAAACCAAACCCTTGTTTTTGAAAAGCTGCCTTTATTTTGCAAACACCTTTTGTATATCTGTTCAGTGTAAGCACCATGCCCAATGCTAGGGGCTCAGAGTCATCCAACACAGGTCCTTCACAACAAAGATGTGCCCGACCACTGACTGCTCTGAAAGCGGAGCTGTGGGCCAGAAAACACAGAAGCAAAAACGGCAAGCCCTGGAGAGTGGGGAAAGGCTTCAGGGAAGAGGTGACTTTGGGTCTGGACCTCAATTCAGAAGTAGGAGTTACATGGATATTTAAGTAGTAATACAATTTATTCCTTAAATCATAAAGGCATCACATGCTGATTATGTGCTTGTTTTAAAAGTACCCATAAAAAGATTAAGTTCTATCATTATTAAATGTATTATTAAGCACTTTGTGTAAGGAAATGTGCTTGCTTCTGAAAATACAATGGAGAACAGTCCACAAATCCGCTCTTAGGTTTGGTAGTCTGCTATAGTGAGTCACAGAACTCACTCACAGCTAAAAGCTACAGTTAAACTCAGCCAGGGAGAGAGGTGCACAGGACGAGTCCCGAAGAGGCCCACACGTGGAGCTTCCATGGCCTTCTCCCTGCAGTCATGGACAGCATAGCTTTCCCAGCGTTGATGTGTGACATTGTCCATGGAGCATTGCCAACTGGGGAAGTTCATCCAAGCCTTGGTGTCCTCAGTTTTTATGGGGGGGTCCCATCATGTGGGTGTGGTTGACCATACACGTGACTAAGCCAGAGGTGGAACCAATGCTCAGTGACCCAAAGCCCTGACCCTAAACCACATTGTTAGACTATCTAGTGTGACCCAAGACCCCTGGGAAAACAAAAACACTCATATCAGCTATGACATTCAGTTCAGTCGCTCAGTCACATCTGACTCTTTGAAACCCCATGGACTGCAGCACGCTAGGCTTCCCTGTCTATCACCAACTCCCAGAGCCTATTCAAACCCATGTCCATCGAGTTGGTGATGCCATCCAACCATCTCATCCTCTGTCATCCCCTTCTCCTCCCACTTTCAATCCTTTCCAGCATCAGGGTCTTTTCCAATGGGTTGGTTCTTCACATCAGGTGGCCAAAGTATTGGAATTTCAGCTTCAGCATCAGTCCTCCCAATGAATATTCAGGACTGATTTCCCTTAGGATTGACTGGTTGGATCTCCTTGCAGTCCAAGGGACTCTCAAGCATCTTCTCCAACACCACAGTTCAAAAGTATCAGTTCTTCAGCACTCAGCTTTCTTTGTAGTCCAACACTCATATCCATACATGACTACCGGCAAAACCATAGCTTTGACTAGACGGACCTTTGTCAGCAAAGTAATGTCTCTGCTTTTTAATATACTGTCCCGTGCTCTTAAAAATTACCTCCCAGAAGCTGAGGGCAAAGTCCAGACCTCTCTTTGGCCAAGGCTGAATTCTTTACTGTAGAGTAACAAAACCAGACGCTACTATAAGTTTACAGAACTCACAATAAAGTGAAGATCATAAAGTGAAGAAGGTGAAGACTGTGCAGGAAGAGTCTGGATGCTTAGAGTTGTGCGGTGGATGGTACTGTCAGTTAAGAGTTCACAAGGAAGTAGACAGAGGTCTGAAGGGTGAGAGGGATTTCAGTTTCAGTTCAGTCACTAAGTCGTGTCCAACTCTTTGTGACCCCATGGACTGCAGCACACCAGGCTTCCCTGTCCATCACCAACTCCCAGAGTTTACTCAAACTCATGTCCATTGAGTCGGTGATGCCATCCAACCATCTCATCCTCTGTCGTCCCCTTCTCCTCCCGCCTTCAATCTTTCCTAGCACCAGGATCTTTTCCAATGAGTCAGTTCTTTGCATCAGGTGGCCAAAGTATTGGAGATTCAGCTAAGCATCAGTCCTTCCAATGAATATTCAGAACTAATTTCCTTTAGGATGGACTGGTTGGATCTCCTTGCTGTCCAAGGGACTCTCAAGAGTCTTCTCCAACACCACAGTTCAAAAGCATCAATTCTTTGGTGCTTAGCTTTCTTATAGTCTAACTCTCATATAGCCAGGTGAGTAGTGCAGCAAAGAGCATTTCAAGAGGAAGGGGTGGTTGGTGCAAAAACCCTGAAGTGGGAAGTAGCTGAGCATGTTCTGGAAACTGGAAGAAGAGGACACCAGAGCAGAAGGAGGAGGAAAGAATGTGGTTGCAGCATTACTAGAGAGGAAGTAGGGACCAGATTCCAAGTAGCCTCAGAGACCCTGAAAAT
>NW_011495013.1:735656-755564 GCF_000754665.1 Bison bison bison | reverse complement strand
ATGATTATGGACCTTATTTCCAATCACTGGAAAGCCACTGTAAAGTTTAAAAGCAGGAGCATGGATGCTCAGATGTGTGACTTGTCTATTTAAAGGCTCGGGTGTGTGGCTGCCGTGAGAATGGCCAATTTGGTACAGAGTGAAAACACGGGGACTCAAGACTATTGTGACCATCCCAACAGGAGGAATCGGCGGCTGGCACCAAGGGGTGGCCGTAAAGTAGGAGAGAGGAGGAGAGGTTGAGGCAGTAGTAGGAGGTAGAGATGGCAGGTCTTGGTAAGCAAGCAGACCCTTGGCTGTGACCCTGTGCTGTCACCGTTGGCACCTGGCAGTCCTGTCTGATTTGTGGCTTCCGCTTGGCAGTGAGCAGAGAAGCAGATAACCAGACCGACCAGCATTATGTGTACGGCAGGAAGGGCACCCTCTGACAGAGTAACAGGTGCAGTCCTGTGCAGTCGGTTCATGTTTCTAGACTTGGTGGTACCTGTTCTGACTGCTGAACCCCAAGACTCAAACCCACCCCCTCAACTTCTAAAATGGGCCGTGTTCCAAACCATTGTGTTTGCCAGAGGTTCATTGTAAACAGTTCTTTATAACTGAGGTATTACTGGTCATAGATTGAATACACCATGAATTAAATCATGTCCCCCTTGGGAGACAACTGCTAACCAGAAAAGCCTAGTATATGGTTGTCAGCGCAAAGCATGACACTTTTTAGGAAGAGCTTAATAAATGCTGAATGAGTGAGATGTTTACTCCTCTTTTAAAACAGGAACATTAAAGAGTTTCTAGTATATCTGTCGTGTTTTTCTAAACCCAGACAAGCCCTTTCAGTTACGTACTCCCTTGATTTTCCATGTTTATTTTGTATTTTCTGTTCCCTATAAAAGGAGTGTATTGAACTTTGAATTTGGCAGAAACCATGGCTGATGTTCCCTGCCTGTTTCATTTTGTAATTGCTCAATCAGATAACTTATTCTTGCCCAGAAATAGAGAGAGGAAATACTTTAGGCACATATAGAACACACTCAGTAAAAGACCTTGGATTTTCCTTTCAAAACTAGGATTTTGGCCAGCAGCTGGCAAGCACTCTTATTTAAAATACTGTTATCTAGCCAAGGGGACACTTTTCTGCTTCCATATGTGTAGGGGGAGGGGAGCTCTCAGTTAAAGATGACAGTACTCGGGTACCTTGGAGAAGGAAATGGCAACCCACTCCAGTACTCTTGCCTGGAGAATTCCATGGACAGAGGAGCCTGGTGGGCTGCCATCTATGGGGTCGCACAGAGTCGGACACAACTGAAGCAACCTTGCATGCATGCATGCATTGGAGAAGGCAATGGCAACCCACTCCAGTATTCTTGCCTGGAGAATCCCAGGGATAGACGAGCCTGGTGGGCTGCCGTCTATGGGGTCACACAGAGTCAGACATGACTGAAGCAACTTAGCAGCAGCAGCAGCAGCATTGGGGTACCAGTGTCATCTTGGCTCTTAATCAGCAGTGAACAAACGGCATCTTAAGAGAGGCAGGAACAAAAGGTGCCTTAAGAGAGGCACCACGGGATGAGGACGATGTGGGAGGGTGAACCACTGTTAGTGCTTCGTGTAAATTGGCAGGGAATCTGTTTTTAAAAACAAACCAACCTACCTTTTCAGCTCAGTTCAAAACTTGCTGCCTGATGGATCGGTTGTTTCTGCTTAGTTGTGCTATTGCAGAGGCTTTCTGACTGTGGGTTCATTATGGCCCCTCTCCCTGGCATCTATCAGGCAGATCTATGAAAAAATCGGAAACCCAGGCCCGGGATGTCAACTCTCCAAAGAGGTGGGATTAGGAGGAATTTTCCGAGTCCTGGAAGTCCCAGAAGAGAAACATCCAGCATAGAATGGGGCTATGTTGGCTGGGGGACTCCGCCTCTCTCTGGGGACTGACGCCGGAGGCTGAGAGCACCTGGCTGGAGGCACCTGCCAGCGGGGTGCGGGGTGGGCGGGGGCGACGGCCCACGTGCCTGCCGAGGAGCCAATGGGTGGCGGCGGCGGGCGGGCCGGGCTCTGGGAGGCGCGGACCGCTCTCGCTTCAACTTGAGACAGAAGGAATCGCGCCGCTGCTGGTTTCAGTGACCGCCCCAGGGTGGCTGGTGCCCGCAGCCTGGTCTTGTCCCCTGCATTGGGGGCAGCATCCTCGCCCAGTCCCAGGGCCTCCCCGGAGGCCAAGGTGAGGGATGTGAGCACGGGGCGGCGTGCCTTTGTCTGCAGGTAACCGGCGGGGTGGGCGCCGAGCTTGCGGAGACCCGACCCGCGGGACAAAGGCTGCATGCTCCCATCCCTAGAGTCAGTGCTTAGCGAGGTCGAGGGCGGCCGGGAGGGGTGAGGAGGTGTCTCTCTGTCTTGCTGGAGGGAAGGATGAGAATTGTATGAAATGAGGGGAAGGTGGAGGAGTCTTTTGATGCAGTTTACGAGCGTGGCAGGAAGCTGTTCAGGGGCGGGCTGTTGAGATGATCTGCTTTGGGGCTTTCTGTTGTGCCCAGTGTTATGACTGAATAAATGAGTGCATTCATCTCGCATGACCTCTGAATCCACGTTTATGTACTCTTGTTTGTATTAGGAGTGAAAAATACTCAGGATCTTGGTGGTCCGATTTTTGAATTGAAAGCAGTATCTTTGGGTGTAGAAAGACTATGCAGTTTCAAATAATTTTAGTTGTGTGACTTACAATATTGTTGGACTTCCGTGTGGGAAAATGTCTCAAATTCCCAAAATGTGGAAAGACAGCCAGCTTATCACGTGCTTGTTTTGGCACTGAAAAGAAGTAGATTTTTGTTTGTTTAAGAAAAATGTGATTTAAATGTTGCACACAACACTTAATTGGATTCTCAGGGAATCTGTGTCTTTTCTATCTGTTATCTATTTCCCTGTACCAATATTGGATCCAGGCACGCCTATTGATTCCCCAATTAATGTGTTAGCTGTGAATCTTCATTACTGCTTTGGATGGGAGATGGCCGGGGAGAAGGCAATCCCATTAGTCTTTTTCTTTTTATAACTGCAGCTGCAGCCTAGCTTTGACTAGCGTCAAGAATGGTGGGTTCCGCCTGCCTTCCTCATGTTATTCTCTTTCTGGTTTTCTCAGGTCATGGAGCAGTCAGCTCCTCCTCCAGCCTTACCCTGACACAAAAGCAGTTTGTAAGTTTTCACCCTAAAGTTCCCAATCTTTGTTACTGCCTTTGAGTTGTTATTTGCTTTATGAAGCCTTTCAGGACAAAAGTGTCCTGAGGCCTTTCACAAGAAGTTAGACACACAGTGCACTATGAGGGGAACAGCCCTAAATCTCTATTTGTAAATTTCGTCTGTAATTTTTCTAAGTTATCAGTGGCTGTGTTGTCCAAAGTGAGATGTGTGTAACAAGCTTAATAGGGGAAAGACTTTCTACAAGGGATCAGCCATTATCGTTGTAGAAGATGCTATTGGACTTGGCTCAGAGTGACGGCATGGGCTTTGGGCTGGTTTGGTCAGGAACCCCATCTTTCTGACAGCTGCTGTTTCATTTATGAGTTTTTCTGTCATTCTAGCAAGCCCTGGCTTTTGAACAACGGGGACAGTTATTTAACAAGTATTTATCAAACACTTGCTGTGTGCTTCGCTTTGGCACTAATGGTGAAATGGTAAATGCATCAAGCACCTTCTTGCTTTTTTGGAGCTCGTACTGTGCCAGCATAGGGCCCATTTCGGGCTTCTGAATTGGAGCATCCCTGGGAGGCATTGTGGACGGATTGACCCTGATGTGAACCAAGATGTTGCTGCTGGCTGCTGCCCTGGAGGTTAGCTGAGCCCAGGATGTAGATATGCACAGGTGGGACCAAAGTCACCTCTGCTCCAAGGGTGAAGGTATTAATCATACAGTGGGTCGTAGGCTCTGGAATCTGTCTTCTTGAACCTGTTTGCCATGATCCTGGATATCTTTCAGAGGAGCCTGGGACTGCAAGGTGGGCCAGAGCTGAGTTCTCAAAGAGTTTAAACAGTGGCATTGTTTAAGATGTGGTAATTCCAGTCTGTTTCAAAAACTACTGTTCGTGCAGTCTCCTAGTCTCACCTCAACAGCTTTCATCTTGAACAGCTCCTTGGGGAAATGAATTTCCTTCTGTACCACTGACTGAGCAAAGCTTTCTATCTGTCCCCAGCCTCCCAGGTGTTGAGGTGACTCCTAAGCTTAGAGACCTAGAGCGTGGTTGGAAAACACCTGTCAAGCTCACTCTACTTTTTGTAGATTTGCCATAGTGTTTCCTGATAATATGTACTTTCTTACTTGTCTGTCTTTTCACCTTTTCCACAAATCCCTAGGATCATGTGAAAACATACTAAATAGTTGTATAACTTGTTCTTTTCAAGTGCCTGTTTTAAACACAAATATTTTTTAGAAAGTCTTAGCCCTTTGGATTTCTCTGCCCTTAACATAGTGCCTAGGATAGGATGCGCTCCATAAATAATTGAATTGTTTTTTAAGATTTAACTATGATCATCACATGTACTTGATAGATATAAATAAGATCTATAGATTAATTTGCCCTTCAACAGATGTGGAACGTCTGTATGCCAGGTGTCTTGAGAGGTACATGAAGGGATGAGACAGACATGCTTCAAACAGGCAGGACATAAGCTGGAAGAACAATTCAGGAAGCAAGATGACACGGATCATGATAAGTGCAGTGAAATCAGCGGCACAGTGGGACAGAGAGAGTATCTCGATGGGGAAAGGGGGCCCCAGTGGGCAGCCCATCCTAGCAGGCAACCTTTGAGCTCAGCCAAAAGCTGGGAAGAAGCCAGGCGCGTGGGGGGCGCTGGAGGAAGAACAAGCGGTGCTCAACATGTTCATGGATACAAGAGAGTCCAGTGTGGCTGGAGTGGGAAGGCCAGTGATACATGCTGGATGAAAGAGATGGTTGGGGGCAGGGGGACAAGATCACACAGGGCCTTTGGGTTATAGTTGAAGGTTTCAATTTTCTTTTCTTTTTTAAAAAGTATTTTTAAAATGTATTTTGGCTGTGCCAGGTCTTAGTTGTGATATGCGAGATCTTTTCGTTGTGGCACACAGACTCTTAGTTGTGGCATGTGGGATCTAGTTTCCGGACCAGGAATTGAACCTGGGCCCCCTACATTGGGAGTGCAGCGTTTTAGTCACTGGGCCACCAGGGAAGTCCCTGAATTTTCTTTCTGATTCCGTGAGAAACCTCTGAAAGGTGGTAACTGGGAGAGTGCCATTATCTATTTTGTTTCATAAAGAAAGATACCAGTGAATGCTGTTAAGGGGTATGGATGTTGGTAGCGGAGGTGGAAGTTGAAGGTTCAGGCAGCAAGTCCTGGTCCAGGAAACATCAACGTGGTGGCAAGGGGATGAAGAGAAGCAGGCTGTGGAGATTGAGCTGGCACGGTTGACAGAGGAAGACGCAGGAAGAGGGGTCATCTAGGACCGAGCTGGATTTTTAGATTCATTGTTTTTTGTGTTTGTTTTTTTCCTGTTGGAAAATAATGACTGTATAAAGACAATTAAGCAATAAGCAACTCACTTTCAGTTTCTATTATTCCAAGACCTTGACTTATTTTGTCTTTTTCTCCAGTATGGATGAGCAGCCCTGCCTATTGGTGTACTGTGCATTTGGCCATTTTTGTCCAGGACATTTTACCCTTCAGTGGCCTATCAGACCTTGGAGCATTTTCTTTGCTGTGTCATAAAAATAAAGGATCCAAGTAAGAAAGAAGGCAGGTTTCAGCTTTAATCCATATGGAATTACTCTGCCTGGGCTTCCAGATTTATAAGATACCGTTGATAATTACATTTGAAGTTGTTAATTTCATATCCAATATCCTCTGACTTTCCAACAACAGATACTCAGTTGTAAATAAGCCTAGTTCTGTATCTATTTACAGTCAGCAGGAGTAAAATTCTTTAATAACACAGGAAATTCACTGTTCATTTCAAGAGCTAGAAAGCCATTTCCTTGTATCTGAAAAGTAGAGAAATGCAATATTTGGTCTCTGATGGGATTTTTTTTTTTTTGGCCCCTCTTTCTAGCTACAGATTTGTGAACATGAAATCTTACAATGTCTTTGTCAGTTAACTTTGGTTTTGAAGCCAGCTTTGGTTTGGGTTTGCAAAATTTTGATGCAGAAAATACTCCTTCTGCAGTCAGAATTTTAGGCAGATGAAAAGGAGCAGAAGTGATGGAGACCACCACCCCTTCTGCACTAGAAGCCTGGACTGGTTACCCTAGAACATGTAAGCATGTCTGGGGATGAATAAATTATGACAGTTGAAATAATTATGATAGAGGGAAAGCCGCTGCGGAGAACACAGTTGACAATTGGGACTGATTTGACCTGATTCTGTCATATGAAAGCATGCATCTGTTTGCCAGGTTACATGAAAATGCTGTTTCCAAGGAGTCTAGTGTGTTTTGTTTATCTACCCCACCCCAACCCCCCCAAAAATGGAAAAACATTCTAAGCAGAGTCATAGCCTGCTAGTGATTCTTTCAAAATAAAGTGGCTGGAGCAGAGACCCATGTTGATTCTGATTCTCATTCTGAGCATCCATGTAAGATTTTAGTTGAGCAAAAGGCATTCTGGCTCTCAAGCTACAAATTGAAAGAGTTCTTAGTCCTGCTTCAGAGTGGAATAGTTTCCAGCTGGCCCTGGAGTTTATCACCTGTAACAAGGATTATTCCAGCGTCTCAGCCATCTTAGTCCTGCTTCAGAGTGGAATAGTTTCCAGCTGGCCCTGAAGTTTATCACCTGTAACAAGGATTATTCCAGCGTCTCAGCCAGTTGCACAGGTTTAACACACACTTCGTGTACTGCTCTGCTGTTAGAATCTTGAGATTCATAATATTTCTCATGCAGGCAGAGCTTTGCGTTTTCGTTTTGCACTGGGCTCTGCAAGCTATTGAACTGGTCCTAATCTCACTGTTTGTCCATGTTGTACGCTGCACCCCTGAATCAGGCTGACATCTAAAGTGGGGTCCCTGACTTGTTCTGTGAAAGATATTAAATATGGGGGGTCTGTGGTTTCTGTTGCAGCCCCTCAGCTCTGTCACGGTGGCTCCGAAGCAGCCACTGACAACTGAAGTGAAGGAGTGCAGTTGTGTTCAGTGACACTCTGTTCGTAAGAGCAGGCAGGGAACGATGGACTGTGATCCTCAAGCCATCATTTGCCACCCCTGACTGAAATAGGGACCTTGTCCTTTGGAAACAAGAGGGCTTGGTCACCTTTGGACAGCTTTATGGTATTCTGAAAACCAGAGCATTCTGGTTTTCTCCAGAGCATTCCTGAACAGGTCTGGCTGGTAGGAGTACCTCTGTGACAGACCATCATTCAAACATCCCCCAGCCCGCACTCGAGCTTCTTCTCCATGAAGGCATGTTAATTCTATTTGTCAAGTATAAAGACATATGGATAATAAAAGGAAGGTAAACTCACAGTAAAAATAGGATGCCACCGTGATGGGATTGTGGTTTTGTTTTTGTAAAGACTTACCATATTTGAGGGAAAAGAAAAAAGATGCTAGCTGTAAGGAGGCTAGCTGTGTATAAAAAGTAACCTTACCAAATAGGAAAGGTGTGTCTTCTTTGAAAGTGTATCAAGAAGTTAACTCCTGCTGTGTGTGTGTGTGTGTGTGTGTGTGTGTGTGTGTGTGTGTAGCCCAGCTCTACATACTTCTTCTGCCTCAGCATGCATGGAAATACCTTGTCCTGGGGTCTTTTCTGTAAATGATAAACAAAAGTTTATTTCTCAAAGAATACAAATATGAAGACAATTATCTGGGGAGTCAGTAAATCTTGATAGAAATCAACATACAAGGGAAATTTATATATTGATTTCCTTAGGAGCAGAGGAGCCGTGGTTCATTTAGACAAATGTTCCGAAGAAAGAATCTAGTTAGGGGCTCTGGAAACACTTTGTGTGGAGATGATCAGGGTATAGATTTGCTTTGCTTTCATATTCAGTCACAAGAGATTATAATCTTCTCAGAACTCGCCTTCTGCCCATTCAGATAAAATATATGTTTTATTAACGTTGTTTCAGATGACATGAGAACTGAATGTGAACTAAAGTCATTTTTAAAGTGCTGACTGTAATAATAGCAGGAGAAAAATCCAGCCAAGTCCCCATTATTCACAGCATTATTCCCGTAGCAACGTGATCAGGAATAAGGGGTAAAGACCTTTGTTTACACTACTTATTTATTCAGAAATATTTGACTACTTGTTATGTGCCAGGCATTGGTGAGTGAACATTTACCCAGGTGGTGAGTGAACAAGGCAGGTTCCACGTTAACACAGAGTTTCCTTTTTTTGTGGGGGAGAAGGAAGGACAGACAGTAAACAAATAAGCAGGGTAGTTTTAGATGCTTTGAGAGTTGGCGGTGACTGGGTGGTCTGGAGGGGTCTTCTACGGGTGATGACGATAAGAGGAAGTCCTTGGTGGGAGATTTAGGGGACTGAGTATCCAGGCAGCACCAACAGTGAGCACAGAGGCTCCAAAGTCCAGTGTGTTTGTGAACAGGGTGAAGCCAGAGCCCAGCAGGTATGGAAGAGGCAGGAAGTGAGGTCAGAGAGAGAGATGGGGTGGGGTGGGGGGTGGGGAAGAGCAGGGAAGCAACAGGACAAGTGTCTGGTGTGTAAAGAAGGAAACTCTCAGCCTTTGCCCTGGAAAGTTATTTAGACCAAGCACAGCACTTAATTTTTGTTACCAGGTCCAGTTGAAAGCGGAACCAAAGCTCCAACAGGGTTGGAGCCAGGATCGGAGAACTGAGGCCGTCTTTGTTCATCAAGGGGTGGGTCCTGGGAAGAGCCCATTCATTGGGAGGGAGGCAGGCTCAGGTGCCAGGCGCCTCACCCCCACCCCCGCCAAAACACAGAGCAAAGATGAGGCTGGCCAGGCCAACCTGTCCTCCATTTGTGGATCCGCCACTTTTTTTAGCTGTGTGGGTTTTGAACCTTAGAGTCTCTTATAAAGTGAGAGTCGTGAGGCTCCCCTGAAGGGTTATTGTGTGGCCTGGTGATAATGTGCACCGAAAACAGAGCCTGGCTGGGTGGCAGGTTGAATAAGGTGGGAACCATTCGTGTTATTTGCTTTTAGCAATCAGTCACCCTAGTGTTGATATCTATTTTTACGTAGGTATTATTGAGTTTACAGTGTATCAGGGATACTTGTATCTACAGTAAGTTTCCAAAATTCAAATGACGGCAGAACGTCTTGGCTTTTTGTGTGATCTATAGTAGTGTTCCAACAGAGGAGCCCGCCTGGTTACAGTCCATGGGGTCTCAAAGAGTCGGACATAACTGAGCAGACAGACACATTCGTATTCCTTCTGTCTGCACAAAGGAATTGGGATTGTCTATGTAAGTATAGATGGTAAAGAATCCGCCTGCAATGCAGGAGACCCAGGTTTGGTCCCTGAGTTGGGAAGATTCCCTTGGAGAATGAAATGGCAACCCACTCCAGTATTCTTGCCTGAGAAATCCCATGGACAGAGGAGCCTGGCAGGCTACAGTCTACGGGGTTGCAAAGAGTTGAACATGACTGAGCAACTAACACTTTCACTAAAACCTCTTGAAAGTTTAGAAACAGGTTTAAGAATGTACCTTCCTCACAAGAGGCTTTCGATGAGGCTGGGTGCGTGGAATTGAAAGGAATTCACCCACAGGCTCACTGTGGTTCATTTTTTGGGCTTGTGTGTGTGTGTGTGTTGGCCACGCCTTGCGGCTGTGTGGTATCCTAATTACTGGACGAGTGATGGAACCCCAAAGTGAAAGTGTGGAGTCCTCACCACTGGACTGCCAGGGAAGTCCCTCGTCGTGGTTTTAACTCAGAGCCTGGTCTGTACCAGCCAGTGATAGGTCCCCTCATGGCACTTTTTGCATGAAAACCTCTTGCCTGGTATGGGAGCTGTCATCTTCCCCAGAGGTTCCCTTGTTCTTGAACCTTGTCAGATAGGGTCTTTCTGGGTTTTGTTTTGTTTCAAAAAACAAAAGCAACCATTTTCTTTTTGTTTACCATCTCTCCTTTCAGGAAGGAAGACACCTCATGGTTTTACAATTCATGTATATTTTACATTAGTTTTATCCTTTGATTGTGCCCTAAACTTTATATCTTGAACATGGCATGAATTATCTCTTACTTGAAAACTAAACATAAATTATGTGTATTCTCTATTTGCTCAGATATTCAGAGAAGCAAGGTGGTTGTGTTTTTTATTTTTTAATTGTAATACAGCACAGATGCAAGCAGATGCTCATTAATTCTTGGTCTCTTCAAAGATGGACTTTAAAAAATTTCTCATTTCCTGGTTGCTCTCAAATATCCTTTTTTGCCTCATTAGTAAGCTGACTGGTAACTATTGTGTCTTCTCTCTAGTGGCATGAGAAAGTCCTTTGTTTAGAAAAATGTGCCTTGAATTTCAATACTCTTAAACCACTTTAGATCCTCAGCTTCACACTTCCAGTTAGAGCGTTAGCTCCTGTGTGTGCCAGTCAACAGTTAACAGGCCGCGTGGTGCTGGGAAGGGGACGCAGGAGCAGGGAGGTGGGAAGGCAGCTCATTTTGCAAAGGAAGGTACGCTTGTCGGAGGTGGTCCTGTTGTCGTTTGGTCTTGGGAAGGAGAGAACCTTTCCTTGAGCTGAATTGTCTGAAACTTAGTAGACACCAGATGGTGAATTTGCATAAATTCAGAATTCAGTTCAGGGATCTTTCACCTGCAGCATGTGGATTCTAAAGGGGTCTATGCATGAGTTTCTGGGGTTATTGAACTTTCTCCCCCACCCCCCTGCAATGGTGTGTCAAAGTGTGGGTCT
The DNA here is from genome assembly GCF_000754665.1 of Bison bison bison. Lineage (NCBI taxonomy): Eukaryota > Metazoa > Chordata > Mammalia > Artiodactyla > Bovidae > Bison > Bison bison. The sequence continues at coordinate 744,719 of NW_011495013.1, read as the reverse complement.
GTAGACATTTCTTTCTGGGATGTTTTCATCAGAGTTCAAAGATTTCATGATCCAACACAGGTTTAGAAACCTTCCTCTTCGCAGACCTTCCTCCCCTACTCCCCCTCAACTGGTAACCACACCGTGCAGTGTATACGTCAGGTCTACACTGCAGGCCTTCCCACCGTTGAGTCTGACACTGATTAACAAGTGCCATCCCTCCAGCACTAATATCTTAGGAGGTGAGTTACCAGTATTGCTCCCATTTCACAGATGAGAAAACTGAAGAACAAAGAAGCTAAGGGCCTTGGCTGAGGGCAAGTAGTGAATAAATATCAGGAACAAGAAATCTGAAGCTGGAGGAAAAGAGAAACTGTCAGGTTCAGGCGTTGGTACGAGAGTTTTCATGATATGAAGTTTTATGTCTTTACTTCATTGCCATGTGGATAATGCTGGTCTGTGCTGGCGCTCAGATGGCTCAAAAGACTCTCAGTGATGAAAGACAAGCATCAAAAACTAGTGCGAAGCAGCGAGTTCTGCAAACATGGAGCGAGAAGTACCCTGGCAAGTCTTTGCTGTACGTGCTCAGTTTGTGAAGCATGGGCAGTGTGCACTGCATAAGAAGTAGGTGGCTGTGCTGGGGAGATATGTCTTCTTCCAAGAGCTAGAATAGACATGTGATTCTGGTATGCTTTTTTTTTTTTTAGGAATTTTCTATTCATTTGGATGCCCAGTTACCCATGCCAAGTAGTTCTGCTATTTCCGGCTTTTTTTTTTTTTAATGAAAACCTTGCCAATTACTTACTCCATTCATTTTCCCAAGAAATAGTCGCCAAGAGCATGCTGATCAGGCAGCATTTGCCTGTGTGGCTAGTGTGGATTTCATCCTGGGGTTGAATTCTTCCCACTGGCATCTTGTACTGTGAGAAGGGGGAGTGAGCTTACGCCTGACTCTAAATTTAGCCTTCCCCGCTTTCAGAATGGCACGTCTCACACAGAAGCCCAACTTTGGGCTGATGTTTCTTCCCCAGCACATTACAAGGTGTGGAGTTGGTGAAGCAGCTGCCACCAGGACTCTTCTGCATTTTTTGCATGACATTTCTTTTTTTTTTTTTACCCTTAGCATTAGTACCTGTGGAATGCATGACATTTCAAAGATCGCTCTGAAGTGTCCCCAGTTATGGCTGGTTTTCTCTTCAACACTTAAATCAAGCAGTGTCTATTAACCTCAAATAAACAGACCTTGTTAAAAGTTCACAGTGTCATTTTTCTGAGTCCTGCCTTCAGGGAAAAACGTAGTAGGTACATATAGATGTTATTTCATTAAATGAACCACTAATAATAATTCTAATTTCAAATAGCCAAGGCACCAATAATATACACAAAAGAAACAGCTTACATCCTCAGGTGTCTCGACTTAAGGTTATTTAAGCATAATCCATATACTTAGGTATAAACTTTTTATCAAGAACCAAAAGCACCTGGCGTAAATAAAAAGTTAGTCAAGGAAATGCTGCCCATGCATCTTTGTAGTAAGAATCAAAGCATTTGAATCCTAAAAATCTGAATATTAGGAAATTTCAAATTTTCTTGTCCCTGGTATTTACTCACTGTTTGCCCTTGGGTCAAGGCCCTTAGCCTCTTTGCTCTTCAGTGTCCTTGTCTGTCTTAGATGAAAAACCCAGGATTCAGATTAAGTGACTTGCAGAGTGTTTACTCAAACCGGGACTGGAAACTAGACCTTTGGATCCTTTGCTGATGAACTAAGTTGCCTCCAAACATTGGCTTTGATGGGGGCAGTGCAGAGGAGCACGGGAGGTAACCTCATGCTACGGTAAGTGGTGCCCAGCAGATCCGAGGAGAGACCACAAATTACCCCCAGGCAACCTCCCTGCCATGGAAGATGTTTTGTCTCAGTCGCTGCCCAGCCCCACCCAGCTGGGACATGACACCATCTGATAACTGTAGCGATGCAGTCTGTTCCACTTGCGACATAGCAGACATTCTTTGCACACGCCATCCCATTTAACTGGGTTCTCGTGATTACCCTGAGCGAGGGGGCCTTGTCCCTTTTTCACTGACTAGGAAGCAGGTTCTGAGGGTCACAGAGAGGGAGCCCAGGAAAAAGAGAAGGTAAGTAACCAGCAGGATTTGAACACAGCTCTGACCACTTACTTCGCTAAAGGGCTTCTCTTGGGAATTTTCAATACCTTCTCTCCCTGCAAAAGTTCACAGGCCACAAGGTGGCGGGGGAGGGTGGGCGGGGGCGTGCTCCTCTGTTTACCTAAAAGCCCAGTTGCAAACCATTTGCCCCATTTTGAACACCTGTGCATAGTAACCTGCTGGTTCATTCGGGAGACAGACCGTGAGGTGGTTCTGCAGGAGTGTGAAGAAGCGTGGGGTCCATGTCTTAGGTGCATTCCCAGGAGACCAGAATTAGAGTCCTGCAGGCCCACAATCAAATGCTGACTTCACCAGGCACTGCTGTGTGACCTTGGTCAAGCCCCTCCACTCTCTCTCAACTTGTTTCCCTTTCTATCGCTGAGAACATAGTATTTACCTTGTCAGGTTGCTGCTAGGGCGGCACAGAGCCAGCACTCAGTAAAAGGTAGTCTGGTAGTTGCTATTGACTGGGAGTGTGACTGGTCATCACACACACTGCAGCATGGTTACTTGAGCCTTAGAGTATGCATATCACAATGCTTTTCTCAAGTGTTGAGGCAGATACTTACATATTTGTATTACAAAAGTTATGTGTTCTTATTGCATAATATTCAAATGACTATATTAAATACATTCCTCTGTTATTCCATCGCCAGATAAGAGGTTTGGATGTTAAGCTGTTCCAGATATTTTGCCATGCATATATTGAAATTCACACTCAAACTTTTTTGGTGATTTTTCCTGTAAGACCGTATATCTGTGACTTGGGTTGTTTGCTTTTCCCCCATTGAATAAGACATCACAGTCACTGTTCAGTAGCAAGTGGACAGCCCTGCGTTTCTGCCCAGTGATTGTACTCCGCTGTCTCTCACATTCTGATTGCAGCTCTCATCCCCTCAGGGTCCCGATGGCCGCTCCATGACCCTGGCCACAGGGCCCCTGCGGAGACAGGTTTCTGGCTTTCCTCCTCTTTATCTGTTATCCAGCCTCTTCAGTTTGGTCAAGTGTGAACCTGCCTGTGACTGACTTGGGGCTCTGCCCTCAGGCCCCTTCAAATTGGCTGTGCCCAAACCAGACAGGTGGTGAGCACTCTGGGTCGGGAGGTTAAGTGGCTTCACTAGGGTCCCCCTGGAAGCTCAGAGCAGCTCCGGGGGTGGAACTCAAAGCATTCAGCCCCAAACCCCAAACTGCTGCCGGCCTCTCTCCACATGCCGTTCCTCTCTTCCCTGGTACAAATCTGTTTTCTCACCCTTGAGCTCATTTCCTGGCCAGGCCTCGGCCCACCTCTGCCCTTGGCCTGCTGCTCGGCCTTCACCTCTCCTGCTTCGTCCCCCTCTCCGGGTGCAGTCCTGGGAGAATCCCTGGATTGTAACACTGTAGCTCTATTAATAAAATGTCGGAAGTGCTAGTAAAGCAGGTAAGGCTGTTGCCATGTCTTTGTTTCCATATGTTTTTTATTGGGAGCAGGTGGAGCTGGAAAACGAAGATAAGTACTTTGCTGCTGTTCTCTGCAAACCGTTTCCCGTATTTCACTGTGATATTTTAGGCTTGATTACCTCCCACGGTTGATACGATCCTCTGTAAACTCAGCTGGCATCTTTTGGCTCCATCGTAAAGTGGCTCAAAATACACACTTCTGTGTGAGGGAGTTCAGCTAAAATAAGCACCGAAAGGCTATTAATTACAGCCAAGTTGGGAAATAAGATGGGATGTCAGCACTTAGAGTCGATGTTAATGGGACTGCGGTAAATAGCAGGTACCGTGTGAATGCTAACGTGTTGTTTCTGCTCTGTTCCCTCATGCCTTCCCGGATTCAGAGAGAGGTAACCGGCCGATTTTCTCTTCTCCCCCTCTTTGTGCTGTCTTCAGTGTCTAGCAAAGCTCATTTGCTTTCTTCATGCCCCTGTCACCTTCATCACAGCCATCGCTGTCTTTACAAGGCGGAACTTTGTTTTAACTTTTTCTCATCATCATTGTTACATGTCCTGCGTTCAAAACACTGTGGCCGTGCCTCTGGGGCCGTGGTCCTCTGCTGCTTGACCCTGTCTGGGGAAGGTGATGGGCAGAGCCATGACTTGGTCCTTCTCACTGCTGGCTGAGCACAATCTAGTCAGCGTGCTGGGGAGAAGACATGATAGAAATATCAGGTTAGGTACCAGGTTGTGTAAGGAGGCTTTCCGTGCTTTGTGAAGAACTAATTTGGCCACCTCATGCGAAGAGTTGACTCATCGAAAAGACTCTGATGCTGGGAGGGATTGGGGGCAGGAGGAGAAGGGGACGACAGAGGATGAGATGACTGGATGGCATCACCGAGTCGATGGACGTGAGTCTGAGTGAACTCCGGGAGTTGGTGATGGACAGGGAGGCCTGGCGTGCTGCGATTCATGGGGTCACAAAGAGTCCGACATGACTGAGCGACTGATCTGATCTGATCTGATCTGAATACTAGGACTGGCTTGTTAGGACTTCTCCAAAGAGCTTTGTTGGTAAGGTTTGACTCTAGGATGACAGCCAGAGGGACTGACTCAATTTCAGTCTGGATTATTAGCTAAAATATATGGAATTCTTCTCCTCTCCTCACATCTAGAAGAACATACCGATAGAAAGGCTGCACCTCCAAAATGAAAGGTATTTGTACCTCAGATGCGTGTATTTTCGGTACTCTGAATGTCAGCCTGACCGTTGGCTGATTGGGGGCTTTTAAGCTCCACGATTCCTCAGCTCTGTCACTTCATAAAAGCTCCATTTTTGATGGAAGGAGAACCTTTGGGAATTTTTCCTGTTGAAAGAACGATTGTCAGTACTGCTTGGCAGAGTGAAGAGACACCAAGGACGGCACCTTTGCTCTTTGTGCTGGAGTCTGACCCAGGAGCTCCCTCAGGGGAAGAAGGGAGGAGGGGCTGAGCTCCAACAAGGGCCACTTCCTCCTTTAGGATGAGCTGCAGTCACCGCTCAGTGGCCCGAGGGAAGGGAGACTGCACAGGCTGTGTGGTGACACTTCCACTGTCAGTCTCCCGGAGGGCATGCTTAGGAGATTTGGGGAGCCTGATTGATTCTCTCACTCCTTCTGAGGAGGCCCTGGCCCCTGGAGGTGGTGGAAGTTTCTGGAGGATGAGGGCAGTGGGTTTGGACACCAGCTCCCTGGTCTGAAGTCCCCACTAAGTCTTGTGGGAGCCGATGGTGAGAATGTGTTCACATGTTTGGTAGGTCCTGCTGCTGCTAAGTCGCTTCAGTCGTGTCCGACTCTGTGCGACCCCATAGACGGCAGCCCACCAGGCTCCCCCATCCCTGGGATTCTCAGGCAAGAACACTGGAGTGGGTTGCCATTTCCTTCTCTAATGCATGAAAGTGAAAACTGAAAGTGAACTCACTCAGTCGTGTCTGACTCTTAGCGACCCCGTGGACTGCAGCCTACCAGGCTCCTCCGTCCATGGGATTTTCCAGGCAAGAGTACTGGAGTGGGGTGCCATTGCCTTGGTAGGTCCTACCATCCGAGTTCATTCAGGGCTCCTCTCTGGGACCCGTTGCTCTGAATATTAGCAGCAAAGGCCATTCTAGAGAGGCTACAAACGCTGGTTTGCCCACTGCACCTGTAGTGTTTATTTGCAGGTAGTCGCTTTTCAGATTTGCTGTGTACGCAGTCTGTCTCGTGAAAGCACCTGGTAAACAAAGGATTCCCTGTGGAAAAGGTGTGTTTACGCAGGTGATGAGTTGCTAGAATGCCCCTTTCAGAGTTTACAAACTGAGCATCTTCTTAAGTTTGCAAAGAAAGTTGAGTTTACCAAATCGGAGCCTGAGCTTTGTGAAATTAGTAATGCCTGCATATGGTGTGTGTGCCGCTGGGTGAAATAAGAAAAATCAAAATGGCTCGTACGTGTATGTAGCCAGTATGTATGTGTAACCTTCTGGATTAATTAGCCATTTAGGAGGAAGGCATTTCTCATCCCCTTTCCCTCTCTTCCTTTCCCCAAGCCCCCAAAACAATAGTTTCAAAGTGTAATAAGAAAATAAGAGCCGTTAGGCAAAGAAGAGCAGGCAGCCTTGAAAACAGGACTCCTCCTTTTAGGCCCTTTGCAGGTGAGATGAAAAGAGAAAGCCCCTTATCATAAAGGGCTGGATTTGGAATGTTTGGACCAAATCTCCTTGCTGCTCTTTTCTCCTTGTCTGCTGGTGGGACCTGTCCTCTGCAGTGGTAACAACTCTGTTCGCTTATCACCTCCACAGAAAGATAACCTGGGAGGAAAGGGTCTTGGGAACATTTCATTAAGTGTTATTATATTCGTACCTCTGCAAAGATTTATTAAAATGTTCTTTGTGGATAAGGAGACAGTAGGAGACAGTATTTCAAAGTGGACCTTTTTTTTTCTTTTTACTTCTTTTTCCTCATGTATAATAACAACAAATGTTAATCAGTTTCCTCCGTGTGCCAGCGTGTGTCAGACATAACGTGTATTTGACCTGAGCAAACATAAAAGACTTTACTAAAAAGACTTTACATAAAAGACTTTACTAAATTGTGGAGACTTCGTCAGGAGCGCTAACAGAAAAGATTTAGCGAGAGACTGAATGGCAGGGAATCTAACAGAAAAGAAAGTATGAGCTACTGCCACACACATCTGGGCTGTCGTGTGTGGGACTAGGGCAGTTCCAGAAAGCAGAGCCCAGTCCCATAGGCACACGTTGTGGGGAGGCAAGTTTTCATTCATCATTAAGAGAAAATGTGTTGGTTTGTGGGAGTGTCCCAGTAGTGGAGCTCCTCCTGATCTGTTAACTAAGTGAGGTTTTATACCACTGATACCTTCTAAGTACCACCCGTCTGGGTGCTATAGAAGGAGGGAAGAAACGTTAGCCTGGGTAACCACTAAGAGGTCTGTCAGTTCAGTCGCTCAGTCGTGTCCGACTGTTTGCGACCCACGAATCGCAGCACGCCAGGCCTCCCTGTCCATCACCAACTCCCGAGAGTTCACTCAGACTCACGTCCATCGAGTCGGTGATGCCATCCAGCCATCTCATCCTCCGTCGTCCCCTTCTCCTCCTGCCCCCAATCCCTCCCAGCATCAGAGTCTTTTCCAATGAGTCAACTCTTCGCATGAGGTGGCCAAAGTACTGGAGTTTCAGCTTTAGCATCATTCCTTCCAAAGAACACCCAGGACTGATCTCCTTTAGAATGGACTGGTTGGATCTCCTTGCAGTCCAAAATCAGATTGATTATATTCTTTGCAGCCAAAGATGGAGAAGCTCTATACAGTCAGCAAAAACAAGACCGGGAGCTGACTGTGGCTCAGATCATGACTTAAATTCAGACTTAAATTGAAGAAAGTAGGGAAAACCACTAGACCATTCAGGTATGACCTAAATCAAATCTCTTATACAATATCCAATTATACAGTGGAAGTGAGAAATAGATTTAAGGGGCTAGATCTGATAGATAGAGTGCCTGATGAACTATGGACGGAGGTTTGTGACATTGTACAGGAGACAGAGATCAAGACCATCCCCATGGAAAAGAAATGCAAAAAAAGCAAAATGGCTGTCTGGGGAGGCCTTACAAATAGCTGTGAAATGAAGAGAAGCGAAAAGCAAAGGAGAAAAGGAAAGATATAAGCATCTGAATGCAGCGTTCCAAAGAATAGCAAGAAAAGATAAGAAAGCCTTCCTCAGCGATCAGTGCAAAGAAATAAAGGAAAACAACAGAATGGGAAAGACTAGAGATCTCTTCAAGAAAATTAGAGATACCAAGGGAACATTTCATGCAAAGATGGGCTCAATAAAGGACAGAAATGGTATGGACCTAACAGAAGCAGAAGATAGTAAGAAGAGGTGGCAAGAATACACAGAAGAGGTCTGTAGATGCCTCTTAAATTCCTTTTGAAGAGGGATAAGATCACAAGCAAGTTTTCATTTATGGAAGAGTTGCAAGGGGAGGGATTTAGGGAAAGAGTGAGCAGTTCTGTCTTGGCAGCTTTTTAATGGAACCCATTTGAATAAAGAATCATTGATTCATTCATTCTATACAGATGGATTAAGCCCCTGCAGGGCGATTAAAATGCTGTCAGCTGAGAACAATAAAAGCACTCTTTTGTCTTTTCCCTTTGCCATTAAGAAGTTTGAGGCTGTTGTGTAAGATGTCTTAGCACTGACATTTTTCCCTGACAGAACTTACCGCTGGTCCGCTGGGGGAGTAATTACTGGGGAGAAGAGCAAAAGAATAGGAACAAAAAGAGCTGGAATCACAAGGGTTTCCAACTAACGGTGAAAGTAGCTGATTCCTGGTACGCCCTTCTGTTACAGTTTAAGGGGGAGACACAGCTGTGAACCTTCCACTTCCTGGTTGATGGAGGAAATGCAGTGATCCCCTGACTGCAGGAAATGGGTGAGGTGAAACTCCAGAGGGGACTAGCTCCTCTCTAGCAGACGTTTCCTCGCTCCAGGAGAAAGCTGCAGCAAAGGACAGAAGTGGTGCTGGCTGCTCAGTGTCACACACAGTGTCTCAGATAGACGGGCATCTTGGAGAATGTGTCAGAAAAGACAGGAGCCTGTTCTGACTGGACCTCGGGGGTCATCTGAGACAGATTTGTGGCTTTATTGGTGACCATGCCAAGGCCCTGGAGGAGGCATGACCCAGGGGTGGGGCAGGGAGCAGAGGGACATAGAAGTCCATCCGAGCCTGTCTCAGCTCTGAGATGCAACACTCTCGGGGCTGTGAACACCAGTGCTGCTGGTGGCTCTGAGACGCAAAGTCGGGGACAGGAGAGACAGTGAAGGCCCGCAGGGGAAGAAGCAGCTCCTGCAGGGTGCTACAGCAGGCTGACCGCACCCTCACAGTGTCACAGCCCCTGCGGGCCCTGTTCAGCTGGGTGACAGCCACCAGCTCCGGGTGCTCTTCCCTCCCCATCCCCATCCGTGGTGCTGGGCTGATTG
>NW_011495013.1:721740-735556 GCF_000754665.1 Bison bison bison | reverse complement strand
TCCCATGGATGGAGGAGCCTGGTAGGCTGCAGTCCATGGGGTCGCTGAGGGTCAGACACGACTGAGTGACTTCACTTTCACTTTTCACTTTCATGCATTGGAGAAGGAAATGGCAACCCACTCTAGTATTCTTGCCTGGAGAATCCCAGAGACGGGGAGCCTGGTGGGCTGCCATCTCTGGGGTCGCACAGTCAGACACGACTGAAGCGACTTAGCAGCAGCAGCAGGATACAGGAGAAGCTCTAGAAAATGTTAAGGTGCTGTTACATATGGGCATAAGGACTTTTAGGATCATAGCACTGATCAGAAAAAAAGTCTGAAAGGCTGAGTTAGGCCATGTCTTAGTCAGCGTGAAACTGGGTGTACGTCATTGACTGTCCTCTCTGCTTTAATGTATATTTGAGGAGCCCCAGAGTGAGAAGTTTAAGAAGGGAGAAGGAAAGGCAATGCACTGTGGTCTCTCAACTGCTTCACTCTGAAGCTGGGACCCAGACACCGTTCTCCAGGGGATGGCCCGAGAGGCCGAGGTCACCCCAGACCTCCGTGGCACTGAGACTGAGTGGCCTGTCTCCTGCTGTTCAGCCTCTGTGGTCCTGGGTTCTTCTGAAGCCCCTTCCTTTGTGTCTTTGGAGCCAGCCTGTCCTGGGCTTTCCTCCTTCCCAGAAGTCTTTCTTCATCCTTTCATTGGGCCCTTGGCCTCAGATAGGCCTTCAAATGCCTTTCCTCCTGAGATCCAGGCCTTGTTTTGTGTTTTCTCGCTCCCTACCCTTTCATCTGCTTCTCTGTCTTCAGCTGCCCGCACCCCCCACTCTGCCCGCACCCCCCACTCCACCCACCCAGCTCCAGACCTGGCCTCAGCTCGGGGACTGAGTGTCCACCTGATCAGTGGACCCGCAAACACCTCACACATCTTGTCCAACCTGGAGCTCACCAGCCTCCTTCACCAGATCCTTCCCTCTCCCATCCCCAGTGTGAGGGTGCTTAGTTTTCCCAGCAGGGACTCCAGAGCTATTCCGGATTCTGCCTCTCATCTCCCACACCCATGAGTCCTGCAGACATCCGTCTGATACCTCTTACCCATCTGTCTCCCCCACCTTCCCTTGACCCACTTTGTTCTACCAGAAGCAACTTTTTAAAACACATGTCAGAGGGGGTCATGTGTCATATGACAGACTTGATGGCTCAGAGTAAGAGCCAGATTCCTGCCAGGACATGGTGCAACCTCCCTGCAACCATGGACCCTCACCACAGTGCCAGGGCTCATGCCTAGGACTAGGAGTTCTTCCAAACCCTCTGTGGGCTTGCTTACCTCTGTGCCTTTGCTCAAGCTCCTCTGAGTGTTCCTTGAACCATCGCTGCCCTCTCACCCTGGGGAGTTCCTGGTACTTAGAGAAGCAGCTTAGATCTCACTGAGCATCTCTCATTGAACAGCTGGCTGCCTAGGCTGGCGCCTTGTCTGTTTGTGTTGGCATCTCTGGTGTGTCGTAGTGGCTCAGAAGGTGTTTGTGGAAGTGAATTGAATATTACTTTTAAATGTAAGTTCTTATACCATATCGTAATTTGGTTAGAATGTGAAGCCTACTGGCAAGTGTATTAGTTTTATATTGCTGCTATAATAAATTACCACAAACTTAGTGGCTTAAAGTCACACAGATTTATTCTCTTATAGTTCTGGAGATCAGAAATCTGGTCTTAGAGGCGAAAAATCATGGTGTCAGCAGGGCAGTGTTCCCACTAGAGAAGCCTTCCCACTTTTCCAGTCTTTAGAGGCTGCTTGCCTGCCTTGGCTTGTAGCCCTTGCGCCTGTTCTTTTATTGATAAGTCCCTTTGTAAGGCGAGTGCTTCCTCTTTCCCCTGTAAGATAATCCAGGGTCACAGCCTCAACTCAGAATCCTTCACTCAGTCCCACCTGCAGAGTCCTCTTTGTAAGGTCACCTATTCACAGACTCTGGGAGTTAGGACAGGAATGTCTTGGGAGGGTCGTTATTTTGTCTATAGCTGCAGCCATTTTCAGAAATCAGGTGCTGAAAAGACAGGATTTTACAACCACCAGTTAATAGGTATTTGGATTTCATTCTGAATAATGATGAGATTAGCTCAGCCATATATTTCTCTCACAAGAAGGAAGTTGTTCGACTTGTCTGTGCTCCAGACCTGAAAGTGAATTCTTACAAATCCTCATTCTTGGGACTTTTTGCTCCTTTAGAGTGATTTGGGATATGTTTCATGGCAATTAAATAGAGACATGCAAATCTCCTGACCCCCCTCCACAGGGAAGAGACGAGGGAACTTGTTTTCTCTTGGGAGGTTAAATTACCAACAGATTTCTGCCCCCCTGATCTATTAGCCTGGTACCTAGGAGGGAACAGGAAAAAACAAAGCTGTTTAAAAAAAAAAAAAAAAGTATCAGAATGCCCCAAACAGAGCCTGCGCTGCTAAGCTGCCCGTTTGGGAAAATGTGGATCAGATGGTCGCCTTAGGCCTTAATCGCTTTCTCCTGAGCCAGAAGAAGATGAAGATTAATAATAATAATTTAAAAAAATTACCCCTATGGGGTTGCATCTGAAGCGTGATGGGAGTGATCCATTGCTTATCGATCAGGGCCTGCTTGGCCCTCCCTGATGGTGGCCTTATTACACTTGTAGGCCAGCCAGCAGTCACAGAGAGCAGGATGGATCTTGGATGCTTACATCATAGATTATCAGAGCCGGAAAGGAGCCCTGGAGAATTCTATCTTTTTTTGACTTCATGTCCAAGACTGTATAGCTCAGTGGAATCAGGAATGGGATTAGAAGTTGGGGTGCCTGGGTTCTGACCCGTTGCCCTCTGGCTGTCCCTTCCTCTCTCAGAGAGGACAGATGCTGGTGAGGTCTCTACTAAAGGTGGGGTACAACGAGCTATAATCCTTTGTGGTCCAGAACGCAGATCCTTTCAGCATTGAGACACAAGCAAGGTGCTGGGGGCCAGAGGGCCAGAGGGCTTTCGAACTGGGCCACGCGGAGTAGATGGTGTAGTGAGCTGCAGAGTGTGCCGGATGGTCAGCGCACACCTGGCCGGGCAGGGGGAGGTGCTGTGAGTGGACACGGAGACCCAGCTTTTGGGGGCAGAGGGGAGAGCTGCTTAGCTGGACTAAGGATGCTGGAAGAGTTGGTGGGACAAACTTTGGAACTCCAGAAATCCAGACAAAATTTTTTGGACTTTCCATGGGTGACCACAAGAACTTCAAAGACTTAGCATCAGAAAAATGCTGACTGAAAGTGGAATTTTGAAGAAGAAGAGCAGTGTGTGGCGAGACTCTGCGTGTTATCACTTTAGGAACTGTCCAGAAAAGAGAAGTCGCCAGGAGGAGGCAGGCCTGAAATGACTTCCCTCGAGCATGGTCTCCAGCAAAAGTGATGCCTTCTCATCGTTTCTCAAGTCATGTGCTGTCCGATGGGGGCTGGGGCTCGGGAAGGCCTCGGGAGCACAGTGTGGAGCAAGGCTGGCAGTTCAGTCGCTCAGTCGTGTGCGGCCCCATGGACTGCAGCACGCCAGGCTTCCCTGTCCATCAGCAACTCCCAGAGCCTACTCAGACTCGTGTCAATCAGGGTGGTAATGCCATCTAGCCATCTCATCCCTTGTCATCCCCTTCTCCTCCTGCCTTCAGTCTTTCCCAGCATTAGGATCTTTTCCAGTGAGTCAATGCTTTGCATCAGGAGGCCAAAGTATTGGAGTTTCAGCAAGGCTGTGCTTACCCCCAAAGTCTGGGCCCAGCTTCTCACCCAGACCCACCCTCAGCCCACTATCAGAGCAGCCATTCATACCTCTGACCACAGGCCAACTTTCTCAGTGGATAATAGGGTGCATGCTGCTTGCCCTGTGCTTGAGGGGGGGGGGGGGCACTCAGTACCAATTAAAGCCAGGCCCAGAGACTGGGTATTGAGGGTGAATAAGGCACAAAAGGAGAAGGCAATGGCACCCCACTCCAGTACTCTTGCCTGGAAAATCCCATGGACGGAGGAGCCTGGTGGGCTGCCGTCTATGGGCTCACACAGAGTCGGACACGACTGAAGTGACTTAGCAGCAGCAGCAGCAAGGCACAAAATCATCTTCACAGAGCTTCAAAGGAGGTGTGGGGAAGACAGAACTCACAAGCAGACACTCGTGGTACTCAGTGGTGGGTGTTGTGTATGCAAGGAGCACGCCAGCACTGGACAGGGTGCTTACCCAGCTTCAACTGGGTCTTCAGCTGTGGCCAGAGCCTGGAGACAGTGTGAGCAAAGGCAGGGAGGCGAGACCTGCCTAGAAATCCTGAGCGCTGGCAGGGCTGGCAATGAAGGGGTGGATTCAAGACTCTGTCAGGAGGAAAATAGGCTGAATGCAGGGGTTGGGTACGGAGTGCGGGGCTAGGAATGGCGGGGCGGGAGTCAGGACGGGCCCTGGTTGTAGTATGGAGGGTACCAACTGCGATGGAAGGTGAGGACATGGGAAGGTGGAGCAGAGCAGGTCCGTGGGCAGGTGTGCACAGGTGGAGATTCAAGTGCCTGTGGGTGGCCAGGAGCCGCTGCAAGGTGGCCTGGGGCACAGCAAGGTGATGAGACAGGCTTTTCTGGCCAGGCCTTCACAGTGGCCAGTTGCCTTCAGCAGATAGATTCCTGTTCCTTCCCAAAGAAGCCAAATCGTTGTTGGGGAAAATCTGTCCTAGACTACAAGAACATCACCAGCTCTTACACTGAGAAGTGATTAATAAATTCATCTGTGGTTATGCCTACAAACAGGGATCCAAGCTTGGCAGCACCTGCCAGGAAATCATTGTGATCCATTGCCAGATGGGGAAGTATGAGCGTTTATTTTTCATAAACCTCTGATCTTTTTAACTGCTGTCCTCAGTAATAGTGAGAAATGTAGTTGTGTGGCGTGGTTCTTTGAAGCCAGGTCAGGTCACAGGCACTGTCCTTTCCATCAGTAAAGGAGATGCTGAAATCCAGGGCCAGCTGCAGGCTCACCGCGGAGTCTGAGCTGACAGTTTTGGGGTGATGCTGCCGTGGCCGCCCCAAGCCCTGGAGTGAGAGGCGTGATTAGCAGAATCGAGTGCCTCTGACGGGACTTCGGTCTGTGGCGTCCTTCCGTGTCCCCGTGACTGCCTCTCAGCCTGCTCTGCAGCCGTGGGTCGGATCCAGTCTCTGGGCACGTGTTTACACGTCAGAGCCTGTTTTGCTTCTGCTACATCATGGTGTGTGTCGCAGTATCGCGCGTACAGATTCATGCTCCTCTCAAGCCTGTGTTCTGTTTTGTGATCATAATATTTATAACCCTGACATTTGTTGTTACTAGATAGAAGGTTCCCATAAAGTTCAATTTTCATTATGTGCTGTTCATTAAGATTCCAGAAGCTCAACAGACAGAGTCTGGGGAACATTGTAGTTATTTTAGTCAGAAATGAATTCCTCACATCCACACAACTGTTCCTCTATTTGAGGTGGCTGTTGACATTTATTTATGTTTTTTAACCACTGCATACTCTGTTTACCTCTGACACACTGGCTCCTAGCTCAGTTAACATAACTAGAATGTGTGTTGTAAAGGTTCCTCATTCTAATGGACTGATAAACTTTGTTTGCACAGAGATTTTGCTTATGTAGCAAGAGACAAAGATACAAGAATTTTGAAATGTCATGTATTTCGATGTGACACACCAGCAAAAGCCATTGCCACAAGTCTCCACGAAATCTGTTCCAAGGTAAGGTGGGTCAGGGCAGAGGAGTTCAACCCTCTTTTTTTCCCTCACTGCTGAGCAAGGAAAGGGGTGTAGAAGGACAGGAGCTGACACGTTCAGGTCAAGCTCTGGGCGAAGCACGCCGACCGCCAGTCCTACCAGCGTAGTTCATACCCTTTCTGATGTCGGCTGTTGCTCTAAGTGGTGCTTCACCTACAAAGGGAACATGGCCGTGGTCCCTCCCACAGTCCAGTTGGTCTAATAAGTCCAGAAGTGGCCACGTGCCAGCAGCAGGGGGTTACCACTTGCTCTGTGTTCCACTGACAGCTGTGGGCCCGGAGGTCTACAAAAGGCCAGGGTTATTGTGGGTGTTGTTACGTTAGAAATGGAAGAGGCATACATTCTGAACAAGCAGGAGAATGTCATTTCCTCTGAGGTACCGTCACTCACTTTTCCCCCCAGAGAAAAGGGCACAGTTCTCAAAGTGTGCAGCTCGGAGATGGGGTTGGGAGTCCGGCAGTAGACTAAAGCCGGTTTAACTTGAAAATGAAGCAGACACTCCACTGCCTGGAACAGCTGAGGACACGGGGTCCCTAACCACGAGCCAAAGCTACGTTTTCTCTTCATCAGATTATGGCCGAACGGAAGAATGCCAAGGCCCTGGCCTGCAGCTCCTTACAGGAAAGGACCCACGGGAACCTCGACGTCCCCCTGCAAGGTACGTCCGCGCCCCACCGCCTTGGTGCTGGCACTCCACGTCTGAGTCACCAAACACAAGGTCTTAGACATGTCGAGTGTCCCTCAGAACCACGCTGGACCCGCCAGACCCAGGCCGAGCCTGCACTCGGGGCCTTGAGTGTGGCTTAGAGCTGACTTTGTGTCAACAGGGTTAGGTACTAAGAACCAGGATGAGTTTTGTTGTTGGAAAAAATTAAAGACAATTACTTTTAGTGGCTTTGTAACTCATGTACAGCCTGGGGTAAGGACCAGCTAGTTTAAAAGTGTGTGGGTTGATATTTTGAGGAGCTCTGTTTAGTCATTTTTCCTGTCTCTGATTGCACCCCTTTGTAATTAAATTTCCTCCGGCATCAACCTCCCCTAATAAACCAAACACCTGAAGCTGCTACTTAGCACACTTCCAAGAGACCGTCACAGCGTAACACATAGATTCCAGCTCCTTCTTTCAAATGCTTGCCTACCTAGAAATGAAAGGTGACTGGGGTTCTTTCAAGCTCTTTACTTTCTATTGTATTTAGCCGATTTTTCTATTGTATTTAGCCGATTGACAGTGTTGTGAACGTTT
Organism: Bison bison bison; assembly: GCF_000754665.1. Lineage (NCBI taxonomy): Eukaryota > Metazoa > Chordata > Mammalia > Artiodactyla > Bovidae > Bison > Bison bison. The sequence goes on along the minus strand of NW_011495013.1, from coordinate 728,558 downwards.
CCGGTGCACAGCAAAGCGACCCAGCCACACACACACGTGTATCCATGAAAGGTGGAGGGGATTTTGATTGATGGCCCCAGTGTCTGGCAGAAGAAGCGGCTGTTCTTACAGAATGATTGTCACAGTCACCTCTAGAAACGCAGGATGTTATGTGTATGTGGGAACCTTTGAGAAAGATGTGTTGTTTTCTTCCCTGTAGTAGATTTTCCAACACCAAAGACTGAGCTGGTCCAGAAGTTCCACGTGCAGTATTTGGGCATGCTACCAGTGGACAGACCGGTCGGTATGTGAAACCTTCACTGTCTTTCCACCTGGCAAGTGTTTGGTGTTCAGCCTCCCATGAGGGTGGCGTCTGCTGTTTCACTCCTTTGCCTTGTCTTGAACCACACTCTCACACCGTCCCCAGCTAGAGCACACAACAGTCCTGGTCAAAAGAGCAGCACAGGGCTTTCCTGGTGGCTCAGTGGTAAAGAATTCACCTACCAGTGCTGGAGACACAGGTTTGATCCCTGGTCCAGGAAGATCCCACATGCTGCAGAGCAAAATAAAATTATAACAAAAGAACAGGACAGACTAAACTCCTTCGACTCATGGTCCCAGAATATAGGGACTTGAATGAAGAGGACCTGATTTCTCATTCACCCAGCAGTTCAGAGATGCATAAGCCAGGGCTGTGGAAGGGCCCCGTGCTTCTGAATCAGAGCATCTGTCTCAGGCTGGGGCATCTGCTTCAGTCCTTGTCAAGTGCTGGGCAGGGACGGGGGCTGAGGGAGCCCTCATGCTTTCCCATCAAGGTGTGTCCCAGAAGTACACCCAGCATCAGCAGTCAGCTGCATTTCATAGGTGGGATTTAGTTGCTTAGCCATACCAAGCTGGAAGGAATCTGGGAGATGTCACCTTTTTCTGGATAACAAAGGCTATGGAGAAATCAGGACCCTCACGTACTGCTGGGGTGAATGTAGAATGGCGTGGCTGCCCTAGAAATCAGTCTGGCAACTCCTCAGAAGTTAAATGTAGTAGTATCATTTGACCCAGCAGTTTTTACTCCTGGACATATAACCAAGTGAAATGAAAACATCTGTCCACATGAAATGCCTTGTACAGGAGTGTTCACAGCAGCATCATTCATAATAGTCAAAAAGTAGAAACAGCCCAGATGTCCATCAGCTGAAGAATGAATAAAAACCACTTTTATACAGTGGTGATTATTTGGCAATAAAAAGGAATGAAGTATTAGACTTGTTGCAGCATGGCTGAACCTTGAAGACATCATGCTAAATGAAAGAAGTCAATTATAAAAGACTGTACCCTTTATAATTCCATTTATATGAAATGTGTCCAGAGCAGGCAGATCTCTAAAGATAGGACTGGAAGGCTGGAGGCAATGAAGGGTGACTCCTGAAAGGTGTGGGGTTTCTTTTAGGGAATGATAAAAATGTTCTAAAACTATGGTGATGGTTGCACAATTCTGAATATATTAGACACCACTCAAGTTTGTACTTTACATGAGTAAATTGTATGGTATGTGAATTAGATCGCAATGAAGTTGTTATACCACCCACCAAAAATAGCTGTGGGAACACTCAGCCAGAGGGCCCCATTGAGCAACACATACTCTTCATATCCAGGGGCCATCTGAACTTGGCCTTACTTAAGTAACAAGGCACAATAAAAGATGATCAGGGTAATCTGGCAGAGGCTGGCTTCTGTTGGACCCCCCCACCCCCTCCCGCCTTTTCAAGGTTCCTTACTTAGAAAAAAGGTAGCAGCATTTGAGTAATGTTTCTACACTTGGAGCTGGGAATCTTGGGAGAGACAGTCTGGTTAGACAGGATATCACACACTACATCTCTGGAAGTTCTCATGACCCTTTTTTCTATTGAAAACGCTTGCATTTCTTTTCTTTTGAGCCGTGAAATGCTCAAATGAAACATCTGGGGCTACAAAAAAAATGTCTGGGCATAGCTGCTACTGGGTGATTTGGATCCATATTTGAGAGTCAGGAGTAGCTTTAGGGCCTTTTTCAATTATCCCTTCCATCCACAGGAATGGATACCCTGAACAATGCCATAGAAAGTCTTATGACCTCCTCTAGCAAGGAGGAGTGGCCGTCAGTGAACATGAACGTGGCCGATGCTACTGTGACTGTCATCAGTGAGAAGGTGAGAAGGGTGGCAGATACAGTTGGCCTGTCTGGGATACAGTGCAGTTTCGCATACGATAAGCTTCTGTGAAACTCAGGCACATGCCAAGGCTTGGCCTCTCGGGAGCTGTGCTTGCTTGTGATTAAAATAACTTACATGAAAAAAAAAGAAAACTGCCCTTTGTGTCTGGATCTATGCACACACCTCAGAGGATTCTGTTCTGGTGCTCCTCATTCTTCCTTTGCCCAGGAGATTGGAATCATTTGCTAGAGGTGACTGTATGATGTTAGCAGTAACTCGCTAATGGGGCTTGGTTTTCTGACCACTCTCCAGGCTCCAGTATTGACTGGGCTCTGTTACCTGGGGCTGGGGTGCAGTAGGTGCGTCTGCTGTAGAAAGGTCCTGTGGTAGCAGGGGTCACTGGTCATCTGGAGAGAGGCCAGCATTAACCTCAGACACAAATTATCTCAACTTTGTGGTTGAGAAAACTGAGGCACAGAGAGGTTAAGCAACTACCACCAGGCACACAGCTATGTTGGGGTCCTTTAATGGACCGGGACCTGGTGCTCCGGAGGTGACGATAAGAAAGTGAGAGAGAGAAAGAGGCGGATATTCCCTGGTTTACGCAGAGAACCAATAAAGTCCTTGACACAGGACTTGGGTCTCTCACGGAGGCACAGGGCGCCTTCTCGAGAGAGTCTTAGAAGCCCAGGCAGGAGAGTGAGCAAGATGGGTCTCTGCGCTCCAGAGAATCAGCTGAGGATGGAGAGAAAGAAAGACAGACACGGGCACCCACGCTCTGATGGAGCAAAGGTGCTTTAAGGATTTCTCTGTGAGTATATAAAGGCTGTGGTACAAGAAGTTTCTTTCGCCAATGATAAAGATCAGAAAACCAAATGTACAGCAGCTGTTACCAAGGGAACAAGGGATTAATGGTCACAAGGTCAGGAGACAATCCATATCTCAAGAAAGGGGATCAAGACTAAGCAGTTTTGTCGTAAAGAGAATGTTTACTAAAGGAGACTCAAGCCTGTCTCACACAACGACCTCAGTTCCTAGGAGCAGCGTGCTGTTCTGCTTAAAAAGAAACAAAGGACTTGTGAGAAACAGCACGTAGGAGTCCTCCTGTTAAACATTCCCTGACACAGCTAGAAGCAGCAGGGTCAGTTTTCCATTCTGCCTCTGTGAGGCACCTGTCATGGAAAGACCATAAGTCCTTGTCTGCTCTTGCTTCGTCCACTGGCAGCTCGCCTTCACACCCAGTTCAGTTTCTGAAGATGCTCACTGAGCCTGCAGGCCTGCCCCGCTGGGTGTTCTTCAAGTCTGCAACACGGGGTGCCTTTTCCTACCCCAGCACCTTACAGGCGCCGCTCCCTTTGGCCTACCCAGATCTCAACATAAATGTCTTTCTTCCAAGAAAGCTTCCCACCTCTCAGACCAGCTTAGTTTGCCTGTTAAGCAGTCCCACAGCACCTGAGTGAATATTTCATAAGTCCAGATGTTCATGAGCCAAAAGTCAACATTCTGGATGTATTTACTAATTTTCACAAATTACAAATGGCTGTTGCAGAGGATATAGTGTTCATTAGAATGAGTTCCGAACATTTCTTAACTCAGCATCATATGGATATCAGTTTGTGAAAAAGAAAAAAAAGGCATTTGGTAACTTTTTGTTTTACATAGTTTTAGACAGAAATACGATTCAGTGGTTCCCTGGTGGCTCAGATGGTAAAGAATCTACCTTCGATGCAGGAGACCAGGGTTCAGTCCCTAGATCAGGAAGATCACTTGGAGAAAGGAAAGGCCACCCACTCCAGTATTCCTGCCTGGAGAATTCTGTGGACAGAGGAGCCTGGCGGACTACAGTCAGTGGGGTTGCAAAGAGTCAGACACGACTGAGCAGCTAACACTTATGATTCAATGTGCTGTTGAGTTGGGGAAGACCTGGGTGGAAAGAGATCCCGTGAATCCTTTCCTCTTGGTGCTCTGGGGTTTCTAGTGGGTTTGCCAGGGCAAGTGGATTCTGAGCCACTGTATGGGCAGTACATAAAAAGTGTACATGGCATTGTTCCTACCCATAGTGAAGTCACAGGCTTGGAGTGGACTGGACAGAGACCAAAACACTCATACCTGGTTGCCGCGTGGTTCAGAGTAGACTCAATGTCAGAATGAGGCACCCACAGCAGTGAGGCCTCTCCAGACACATTTAGAAACTTCCCTTGCTAGAAAAATACAAGTCCTTTCTAAATTCAGTCTGGCTGTATATTTTTAAAGACCATTTCCTCTGTGCAGCCACTGTAAGCCAATTCTATGACTTATGGTCCAAATGTGTCTGTGACTGTGGCTGGGCTACTGAACAGGGTCTCTTGCAGAATGAAGAGGAGATCCTGGTGGAGTGTCGGGTGCGATTCCTGTCCTTCATGGGCGTCGGGAAGGACGTGCACACGTTTGCCTTCATCATGGATACTGGGAACCAGCACTTCGAGTGCCACGTTTTCTGGTGTGAGCCTAATGCCGGTAACGTGTCGGAGGCGGTGCAGGCTGCCTGCATGGTGAGTAAGCCCACTGTGGGGGTTCCACCCTCAGGCCCTTGCTTTTGTCTGATATGCCATAAATTAGAGTAGAATTTCTGACTTAAAAGAAGCTGAGTCTAAGCTCTCAAGTAAGGCCTTGCTGTGTGACACCCTCATTCCTGTAGACGGAATCAATCGTGATGAGCAGTTTGCTGTCTTAAGAGGGCAGGACACCCGGAAGCAGCAGGAGTGGCTGGAGCCAAGTTCTTCTTAGAGACTCCAGGAACACTGAAAACGATGACCTTCAAAGCCATAAATCTGAGGATTCTCAGTTCTTGATCCCTAATTTCAGTGTGTGATCAGGAGATGCTGGTCATGTGTGAATTGGTGCCATTTTTGGAACCAAATCCACCAGGGAATTCCTTCGTGGCTCAGACGGTAAAAGCATCTGCCTGCAGTGCGGGAGACCTGGGTTCGATCCCTGGGTCAGGAAGATCCCCTGGAGAAGGAAATGGCAACCCACTCCAGTACTCTTGCCTTGAAAATTCCATGAATGGAGCAGCCTGGTGGGCTACAGTTCATGGAGTCTCAAAGAATCAGACACGACTGAGCTCCTTCACTTTCTTTCTTTCTTTTCTTGGAACCAAATTAATTTTTTTTAATTCAGTGTATCAAATGGTCTTTATTTTAGGTAGTTGGTCTAAGTGCATTGTTCTTGTTTATATCTGTGAACTCTATTCTCACCACAGCCCTGTTAGGTAGTTCTTTTATTTATAACAAAATTGAGGCTCAGAGGACAGCACGCTACTGGGGTGCTTGCTTATTTGTTTGGGATGGGGGCAGGCCCCAGGACAGACTTGTTAAGTGACAGAGCCTGTGTTTGCCCCCAAGTCTGGATGGAGGAGTGACCCAGAGGAAGAAGAGGGCCCTGAAAATAGCTCGCTCCTAAAGTTTAAAGTGAAGGAGTAGCTGGAAGCATGCCATTGGGGCACTTGGTCATTTGGAAAAGGGCCAGCCCCAGGGCAGCATTGGTAAGTGACAAAGCCTGTGTTCACCCCCAGGTCTCCAGGCAATAAAGCCAGTGCTTCTTTACCACATATATGATTTCAAATGATCCAATCCACAAATATCGTTTGAGCTCCTGTTACTCCAGCCACTGGAAAAGTTCTAGTAAGGAGGAGGGAACTGTTTGAAGGAGGCATCCAAACCTAGGCTGCATGGTGTATTCTGCAGCAGCAGGTGGGGTAGGTGGAAGGAGGTGTGGTCCATGTCACGAAGGGCCTGGGATCTCATGCCAGGGTGTTACTTTCAGCAGAGTTTGTTAAGCAGGAGAGTGAATAGACCATCCTCCAAAAGAGAGAAGAAAACAAAGTGGAGGAGGGTTAAAAGGATGCGGCTGAGGTGGGGAGATCACCAGGGGGCCAGGGGAGAGTTGCATCTAAACCAGGAGTGGCAGTGGGACAAGACAGAAGCAGGTGACGGAGAATCACCTGGCTGGCAACAAGGAATGCGGAATCTGAAGCACCTGCCCAGAGTCAGTGGTGCCCCACTCCAGCACTCTTGCCTGGAAAATCCCACGGACGGAGGAGCCTGGTGGGCTGCAGTCCATGGGGTTGCACAGAGTCGGACACGACTGATCAACTTCCCTTTCACTTTTCACTTTCCTGCATTGGAGAAGGAAATGGCAACCCACTCCAGTGTTCTTGCCTGGAGAATCCCAGGGACGGGGGAGCCTGGTGGGCTGCCATCTATGGGGTCGCACAGAGTCAAACACGACTGAAGCAACTTAGCAGCAGCAGCAGCACTTCCCTTAACTCAGTCCACCGTTTGTGGGCTGCACTCTGGGAAGTTCAAGTAGGACTAAGATGTGATCCTTGTACTGTGGAGTTTGGGACTGTGGGGAGATGCAAAAACCGACTTTCTGTTATGGTGTAGAAAGTGCTCTAAGGGTAAGACTGCACTGGATGGAGGAGTGACCTGGAGGAGGAAAGGGGCCCTGAAGAAAGGTTGCTCGTCAAGTCTGAGGTGAAGGAGTAGCTGGAAGTACGCCGTCGGGGCTCTTACTCATTTGTTTGGGATGGGGGAGAGCCACACGGTTTTGAGGCTGAGGGAAATGAGCCAGCAAAGAGCCAGCAAAGCCGGATTGAAACGGGTGTCATAT
>NW_011495013.1:697140-721640 GCF_000754665.1 Bison bison bison | reverse complement strand
CATATTTGTTGTTGGGCCAAGGTCTTGGTGGAAGTTGAAGATCCTGGAGCTGGGCTTAGCCTGCCGATTGGGTTAAAGTGACTTTGAGACCTGCCGGAAGATGCCAGGAGTCCAGGAACAGGTGGAGCTGGCTGGGGGCAGTGGAGGGCGTTCTCTGTTTCTTTACAGACAAGCACGTTGCTAGGTTAAGAAGGGGAAAGGAAGGGGTGGCTGGACAGAGAGGCAGAGGTGGACGCCTCTGAAAGCAGAGGGCAGGAGGGGAAGGCGCTCTGCGCTGTGCACTTGTTATGTGGCTTCATCCCCACCACGGTCCTTTGTCAGAGAACAGTTTCCCCTCGTGTTCTGTGGGGCCAGGATTCTACCTCAAATCCACCTGCATATAAAGAAGCAGGGCCCAGTGGAGGGGCCGGGGCAGTAGAGGAGTTGAGATGAACCTCCTGACTGGACATAGGGAGCTGAGATGGGATGAAGGGACTGTGTGGAGAAAACAGAAAATGGGAGAATCCAGCTAAGCAAAAATGGATGGTAACTCGTGTGTGTGTGTGTGAAATTATAAACAAATCGTAACAGATGATTTTAGTCATAAAATGAATGGCTTTTAGCCTTAATTATACATTTTCAATGCTGATGACAATTAAATAATTAGCTTTATCACTGGTTATAGTTTGTTCTGATTCCAAGACTCATTGTCTCTTCTCTAGAAATAATTTCTACTCATTTACTATTTTAATTGTATGAGGGCCACCAGCTAAAGTGACTCAGCCAATCTAGTGTAAGACATTAGGGATAAACCTTTCTTTATACTCTGTATCCAGCATTTCTAACTTGGTCTCTTTCCTCTTGATTCAAATCTGCATGGTTCCCCATCTGAAATATCTATGTGTGAATGCATGCAATCTGAAATGTCTCTGGCATTAACACATTCTGAATTTACTTTTTTGCAGCTGAGTGGTAGATGGAGGCCCAGTTGAAAATACTTTGATGAGAGGGAGAGGGGTCCTCTTAATGAAATGCATCAGGCATAACTTTGACTCTTCACTGGATATAACATAACACTAGAAACTCCCCATCCAGTGTCCCATGTTGCCATACCTGCCGTTTATAAAACTGTGCTTTGAAGTGTGTACTTCTGATTGTGATGCAAACCTAGAAACTTACTTTACACACAGGAGACGTGATAAATTGTTTTTCATATGACTGGGTTGAAAGGGGCTAATTTTGTAGCCTGCGGGCTATGACAGAGCATTGTGACAAGAGTCTCGCTGTAGGAAAGTTCATGCTCCTCAGAAACATCAACCTGTTGCACAGTTGTTCTGAGGAGCCTATTAATATTTAAGTAGATTTTTAAGAATCACCTTAAAGTGCTTGGATTTTAAAGTGCTAGGATTAGAGGGGGAAAATTGATACATTTTAACCTTCTAATCTAATTTTGAAGAACTAGTTATCTTTTCATTGATTCAAAAACAGGTCGATTGTGTTTTTATATTTCTGAAGGATAGACCCTGTCCTTGGTACCAGTGCTAAGGTATTTTTAAAAATTAATCTATTAAGGTTAATGTATCCTGAAATCTTAATACATAATTTTTTTAAGTTAAAGCAGGAAACAGGAATGGGAACAAACATTTATGAATGCCTTCTGCTTTGCTAGGCCTCTTTTAAAAGGCATTCTGCAAGTATGTCTTAATTGTAATACTGTCTTTTAAGGTCCCCATTCTTCGCCCATTTAACAAATGAAGAAAAGGAGGCTCAGCGAGATTTAATAACTTGCCTGGGGCCATACAGTTCACGCATGGTAGCACCAGATTCGAACCCTGCCCTTTCTACTACTCTGCTTCTCAATTAGCATGAGCACCCCTTCATTACCTGCCTGAGGAAACCGTTCATACTCTCCAATCCTTTTTCTTTTTCATCAACTCATTCTTTGACTAGGAGGTGTATTAATCACAGCCTATCAATACAGAGAACTTAAAGAATTTAAAACACTCTACATTAAGGAAAAAACTAATAAACTTTTGGATTCATGTTTAGGAGCTAGGTTGTGAACCTTTGGGAGTAAATATATTGACGAATTAAAATCACATTAAACAAGAAGGAATGATACATTATTAACCACCATAAAACTTTTTTTGTTTTCAGTTACGATACCAGAAGTGCTTGGTAGCCAGGCCACCTTCACAGAAAGTTCGACCGCCTCCCCCGCCAGCAGACTCTGTGACCAGAAGAGTCACAACCAATGTAAAACGAGGGGTCTTATCCCTCATTGACACTTTGAAACAGAAACGCCCTGTCACAGAAACGCCATAGCTGCATATGCGAAAGGACTCTGTACCATTTACTGAAGGTTGAATAGCTACACTAAAGAAGAGGAGCTGATCTCTGGCCTTCCATTCAGTTGCTGATGCTTTGTCTTCAGAGAATTTATCCTTAACCAAACAGTGTTAGACAAGCATGTTCTCTCGTCTTGCCACCATCGTGTGATATGAAAAGAAGCATGACTAATTTTTTTTGCTGTTGGTAAGTTACATCATGAGCAGTGGAAGGTCCCTTTCTTATTGTAAATATCGTAAACATTACGTAATTTCACACACACACACACACACACACACACACACACACACACGGGGAAGAACGTGGCCACATCCCTCCCAGTGAAGATGCTGAATCCTTGGAGTGAATGACACCTGAGTTAGTTTCACTGTCTTCTTGACTGGATCTGTCACAAGCAACTTTTAAGTCCTACAGCACTTTGCTCTGTTTTCAGCATTGGATTAGACACTGCATACTGGATACCATTGAATTGCTATAAAAATTGGATGACGAATTTTTGTTTTAGTTTTTCATAAAATCGAACCTTTGGTTGACAAAACTGGCTGTTGGCATCAGAATAGAAACCAACTGGCAGCTTTCCTTGACGAGCTTCTTGACACATGGACACCATTTCATGTCTACAGCTGTTTGTGGGATATTGGGGGGAAAAAGTGAAGCTTCACAATTGAAAAGCTAAATTTCAGAAATTAAAATCGAACAAAAATAGCCTTTCTGTTTAGGTGGTTTTCAAACTGATTAAGAAAAAGAAAGAGATTTGCAAAATCAGGATGCATTTTGGGTGGGACATTATTTCAAACTTCTGCCTTATATTGTACAATGCAGCTATAGAATTACAGTTCACTATGGCCATTCTCTACATAAACAACATTAAAACGAAATAGTCCTCGTAAGCCTTTCATCCTTAATTTGATAATTAGCCAATATGCAATTTGGAGTTGAGGAAATACCATTTTCTATTTTAGATCTCCACCACCATGTCATGTTGTAGTCCCCATTCTAGGTAAACATTCTGCTAGGATTCTACATCTAGCTCAGTCTTACCCTAATGCTTTTTGCCCAGAAAGCTGTCTGTCCATCATGTATTGTCCATGGCAACAAACTGCATTAAATTGAACCTTTCTGCATTTATGTGTTTAATATTAAAATTTGTTGAACTTTAGATATATTTTCAAATTTATATTTTTTCCATTTATCTTCAAGATTTAAGAATTTCTTATCAGAGCAAAATATACATAGGAACAATGTACTATTTAACAGGTTTCCCAAAAATAGCACTTTCCTCCTTCTTTATCAATAGACAAGAGACTTAGATGTAAAGATACACAGATTTAGACTCTTGTTGATACTGTTTAAAAGAAGTCACTAAGAAGCTAAATCTAAACATGTTTTGTTTACTCTTCAGTGATAAAAATGATCATTTTATAGCATCATCCAGTTATAAAAGCAATGCTTTATGTTTATCTACTGCTATGTACTTGTCAGAATGGTTTCCACATTTTTATCATCACATTTGAGCCTTATGAGGTAGAGAAGGTAATAAACACATTTGAGAAATAAAAAAATATGAATTACAGGGGCTCAACCACCTAGCCTAAGACCTCAGGAAAGTGAGTGAGAAAGCCAGGACTAAAACTCATCACGCATCTCAACTCCCAGTTATTAAAGTTACGCTGCTTCCACGCAAGTCAGGAGGAGTCTTTTCAAACTTACTCTGAGCATATCCAGTTATTGTTGAGCAATCTTAAGATTCCCTGTATAAGCAGGGAAGTATGGCCAAATTACTTGTGCAGTAGAATTAAGTATAAAGCCGATGCCCTCTCTCAGTCCAGGACTGTTTTCCTGCATTGTGCCTCAGATGTGTTGTAAAGACAGGATTCTATGTGCAGCACAACCTGTTCAACCCACAGACTATCCAGAGATGATGTTACGTGTGGTACAAATATTCCTAATTCATGATACTTAGCCACCAGAGAACATGATGGAATGAGTAGGTGGCCTCCTGCCTCTGTTCCGTCTCAGAACTCTGGAGTTGTTTGCTAGCACCCTAGAGTTATGGCAAAAAAGATGCCACTCTAGAAATGAATTATACTTCTCACCAGCCTATATACTGTTCTATGGAAGTTATCAATAACATCCTAAGAAATTACTTCATTAAAGAAATCCTTACTGTGCCCTTCAGAATTCAATCATGATGATTTTTCATCTTGACCTCCACAGTGAAACATTTTAGTGTGATAAACTTCAAAATTCTTAACTAGTGAGCCACTTTTATATTGGAAATCTCTACCAGAACCGCATTCATTTTTAAGGCATACGTTTGTTTTCAGGATCAAGAATACTGAGCTAGCTTTAAATAGCAAACTGATTTATATATGCAATTATAGGATGCATTAAGATGAATGATAGCCTTTACATACTGAAAACTTTACTGCAGATATTTTGTTTTAAAAATAGCTTTGCATAGTAAATGCAATTACTTTTGTAAAACTAATTATGTTAAGCCGTATGTTCAGACACTTTCTGCCATGGCCAAAAAGTATGTATGAAAGTGTGTGTGTATTTTCTGTGAAAGGATGCCAGTGTTTTACCTGATATTGTAGTGACACTTCAGTTATCTATGCATTCTTTGTATCTGTGATTCGGTAAACAGGCAGCCATGTTCACTATGCCTTGTATGTCTTATCATTTTTTTAATTAACCTGTTAAATACAGCTTAAAATATTTTTATTTTATTTATTCTATTTTTACTGAAATATACTGCATTATTGTGTTTAATGTATTATTATCTTTACTGGATATTATCTCTCAGTGTATCCAGGTCTAAGTAATCTCAGTGAACTATACATTGCCTCAAAGGTGGTTTTGTAATGATTTGTAGTCACATTTTTATTGGAATATGTAGAAGAAACGGCAAAATACTTACAAGTTTCTTTTTATTTTTTAAAAGCAGCTAGATAGACGCATACTTGCCACCTCATACGTGTGCTCCTTGGCCACATCAAGGGCAATAGCCAACATGCCTATGGCTAAAAACTTTACTTTGCAAACTTAAAGCACTGCTCGGTGCTTCATTTTTATATCCTTCACAACACGTGTGAACTCATCCAGAGACACACACATGTCCTCATGCCCTTTGTTTCCACCTGAATATATGATCAGCCATAGCTAATTGGGACCATTGTCTTTTGTTTATGTCTGTCTTACTGCATGAAGCAACACTAGACCCATTCTCATTAAAATAAGTTCTTGGTGATAAACTGTTGGCACTGCTACTTTTTAAAAAATGCCGCTTTTATGATTTTATGATGAACATTTGTACAAGTCGACACAAGGTCATTTACTAGAAGCCCTAAGTCTTTCCTCCTCTTCTTAGATGACACGCTCACTTCATAAGCATTGCAACACAAATTAAAGATTTCATTAACAATGTGAAAAACATTTCCCTAACTGATATTAGCACCACTTAACTAGTAAAAGCATTAGCTCTCTAGTTTGCCAGATTTCCTCTACCCAATACACAGCTAACATGTGTTACACAGCCTGTAAAATGAAGTTTAATTTATTTCAGCTTCAGAGAAAAGATACTGCACACATTTATCAATGAGAGCACTCCCTGCCATCCAGAGCAGCTTGTTTATCCCAAAAGAACATTTGGTTTTGCTTTTGGCCCCTTCTGCTGTTGACCACTTTTACACATTTTAAATGTAATATGTTGTGAGAATAAACTTAGCTGCGTAAAATGTTTGGCTCATTTATCTGACATCAGTTATACATATCCAGGCATAGCGATAAAAATCTCACGCCAGTCATTTTATTTTCAAATTATTCTTAAATTTAAAACCATTTTAGTAATGTAAGATTTTGCTTTGATTAGCTGTTGTATATTTCTACCTGGTAAGAACTAGAAAGTAACTTTAAATTTTGAATAACTCATCACACTGTCCTTATTTGTTACTCAGGAAGGACATCTGGCATTTTGGACTTGGAGGCCTAGTCACCAACTTGATGCTCGTGTATGCACTCTTTCTAGTATTAAGAGAGTCCATTTTTATTTTAAGACCCTGATGTCAAAGAATGAAAGAGTTGTACAGGCACTAAATCCAAAATGAAAAGTAACTGGAAAAACAGTATTTGAATCTGGTTTAACTGTTAGGCATATAGAAGAAGATAAATGGAATATAAAGTGTATAGCCATTTTTTTTGTTCATCTTGCATTTCCTTATCTTTTTATCTCAAAGGTAGTTATTCTTCAAAGAGCAAAATTTCAATTGGTTTCAGCTATTATACAGAGGTAAATAATTACAGGTTAAAAATCAATTTGCTATTGGGATATCTAAATACCAGTAATTTCATTATTTTAGTTTTTGCAGCATTTTTCTCTTAAGCTGAAGAAAGAAAAATGTCAGTGTAATCAGTGTTTTTCACTAGAATTCTAGCATATTGTTTTTATCCTAAGTATTTTTCCTTTTTTACTCTACCAAAATATTTAAACAATTGATCACGTCCTTCTAAGAAGATTCTAAAAGAAGAAAACCACAGGCTTAATGAAAGAATGGTTTAATACAGAATCTCCATATACTTATAAAGAGAAAAATAATTTATAACAAGATTCATGTTATGGGATACTGAAGTGAAGTGGCTGAAGTTATGACATGAATTATACACTGCTATAAAGATCAGAAAAATATCCTGACCTACTCCATAATAGGGTGAGTTCTCTTCTTATAACTTATCACAGAAAGTAAAAATCTTGGACCTGCTACTTCTGGACAGTGGAGTGCTCTTCAGCCTGGGGCAGAGGGGTGAGGGCAGGAAAGAGATAGAAGATTCCCGGGATAAAATATCAGGTCTTTACTGAACAAAGTTCAGTTCAGCTGCACTTGCCTCCTGGAGGCATGGAAGGCTCTGAGTCAGTGGTAGTAAGAGGAAACCATACTCTGATATCAAGCAAAGATTATATAGTTTTTGATTTTTGAAATTAGTAAAATAAGCTGAGCATTTAAAACATTTCCATAGTTTTTAAGTCATAGTTAACATGAAAATTCTTTGGGGATTTAAAAATAATATGTCTGGTTCAAGTATAAAAAGTCATGTTTCATTGACATGCATTACTGATAATGCTTCAGCTAAAAAAATTTATTACTACTAAATGAAATCTACCATTTTTATCCTCACTTCAAGTGAGGAAATTAGAGCTGAAATGAATACTAGAGCTGAAACAGACCTAAATATTCATCTTGAAGAAGATAATATTCTCCTAAAATCATGACATCTGAATTGAAATTTAGGAATTTATGTAACACTATTCAACACAACTGGATTCTGAAAATAGAACGTTAAATTCAAACGTTATAAATGTGTCTGTGAACATGTTCTTAAACAGCAGGATTTATAGTTGTAACTTACTTGATTTAATATCAATTTCTGTTGCCATGATGAAAAAAAGTCAATAGACCCAGAAATAATCACCATAACCAATTCTTGGAAGGCAATTGATAATACAGTCAAGATGAACTGACTTTTAATATAATTAAAATAGTGCTACAATATATTTTAATTGAGCATCAGAAATGATTTACCAGGGCTTCACTGCTATGTGCCATTTGAAAGAACCGTTTTCACCTGATCTTTGAATAGACCCAGAAATTTGTATACATTTCTTGAACAACAGGTGTGTCACTTACATTCAACAGTTTGACCTTGTCCACAGAATTACTACTTAGATGGAAATTTGCTTATAGTCATTTTGTTGTTGTTTTTTTAACAACAGTATTTGGCCTAAATAGCCAGAAGGGAGAGCTTATGTTCACTGTGCTTAGGATCCTGGAAGCTCTTCCAGTGAGAACGTTTTCACTCTGAATGGACATATGAACCAGAACATTGGACCTTTCTGGTTTTCCTATTTCTACTCAACCTCAATCACATTACAGAAGATCAACCTCGATAGTGATTGAAATGTTTAAACTACAGCTGACTTGGTACTGAAGAGTGATCTTCAGTGCAAGATCATCTTTTCCATACTTATGCTTGCTAATAAATGCCTCACAAATTAACTTGGAAAACAAGTCTGTTACAAGGCACACAGTTTCCCTTGTGGAAAAATTGTTGAAGCTTTAAAACCAGTGTCCTAAGTCCAGACTGAAAGTTACCAAGAGTGAAACCAGTTCTAACAGCTGTCTAACCTGCAGACTCTGGGGAAAAAAAAAAAATCTACTCCTGACCCTGTAGAAAAAATTGCAAGACACTCACAGCTATGGTCGAGAATGCCTGGGTAGAGAGGAAGGTAAGTTTTCTTTAGGTTTTTCCCCTCTTCTGAGTATTGATGGTGTGGAAAGATAGCCAGGCAAGACAGTCTTGGGCCCAACCCAACGATAGTAAAAATGTGGAGTTGGTAAGTGAGATCTGATCCCTTGCGGACTGGGAAACGGCAGTATGACTGGAGGCAAGGCAATCTCTATGGGTTTCAGTGGAATCATTCTGTCTTCTGGCCGAGATCTCACAAAGTTTGTTGGCCGTTCATGTGGTCTGGCAGATGTATTCTTCATAATTGTAGGCACTAAAGGATTGGTGGTGGGCTTGCTGGGTTTTCTGACCTGTGAGGAAGAACCCACTTGATTTGTATTTTTCTGTGGAAGAGATGTTTTTGTTGTTAATGTCTCCGGCTGATTAGCACTCACATTAGTTTCTCGACTCAGGAACTCAGCAATTTTCATTTGGATGCCGCTGTTATCAGCAATGGAAGATTTTGGCAATGACATTTTCTGTTTCTTCTTCTTCTTCTCCCGTTTTGAAGATTTACCCAACTCAATCCCCTCCAGTAGACCCTTTGCTGCTGCACGGGCCAAAACATCTTTCACAGACACTGTCTCAGATGGGTCCCGCTATAATTAAAGAAGCAGTTAGTAAATGTGGGAGTTAACTGTTACCATGTATATCACAAATAGTTATCAGTGTTTCAGTAAAGATAAAAGAGTATCATTATTATACTAAAAGAAATAGTTTTTAGGCTTCAGTCCCTACTATATCCCATAAGCTTCAGGAAATTACTTTCATTGTACTCAAACCTCCCCATCTGTGAACCTGATAGAAAAAAAAACAAACAAACAGAATTACAGAGCTTATTTCTTGTCTGTGAGCTAAAATGAACTAGATGTTGACAAGTGCTTAGAGAGGTGGGGGTAGAGAGTAAGCAAGGGAAGAACACTCAGGAGAAGCATAAAGATAAAAATAGGGATTTTGGCCAGACAGTAATAATTCTTTTTCATGCCCTTTAGGTATTTATGAAATAAGCATACCATTATGAAATGTTCACAAAGTTCCTAGGTTCTTTGTATGAGGCTTTGTTGTTTCTTAATCCCTAAGTATGAAATAGATTGGGATTTTATCCTTACCTCCCTTGTTAGAACAGAAATAAAACAACCATTGGTAATTTCAGATGGTTCCATTCTAAAAAATTTGTCAGTAGACAAATGTATTTCCTTTAAGGAGCACAGTGGAAGGACAGGGGGACTAAGCCTGCAATAGATAACAGCAAATAATTAATAGTTAGAATGTTTTATTTGCCAATCAAGGGAGACAGTAAATTGCAACAAAGCACACACACATCCACCAATTGTTAAACAAAAATTCCAAATAAGAATAAAATGTCAAGGCGAGCAATCAAAATGGCAGAGTACAGCATGACGTGAGCCAACCTCCTCTCACAACTATGCAAAAAAAAAATCTACATATGGAACGATTCTCACAGAATATCTATTGAACACTGGCAGAAGACCTCAGACATCTGAAAGGGCAATAAAATCTCCACATAACCAGGGAGGACAGAGGAAAAATGAGGGAGAAAAGGATCAAAATGGAAGCTGTGCCCCTGGGAGGGAACTATGTAAGAGGAAAGGTTCCAGCACCCTGTGAAGTCCCTTCACCAGTAAGGAGAGGCGCTTCCTCAGAGGAGAGCGCAGAACCTGTCTGCAGCAGGCAGAATAGAGAGACCTGTACAGACAGTCAGTGCCTCAGCTGTGCACTCCCCAGCCTGAGACACGCATCCACTGGTGCAAGTAGGGGCTGGGCGCTGAAGCTCGGGCTTCAGAGGGCCAATCTGGGGAGAGGACCAGGGTTGGCTGTGCAGAAACAGCCTGAAGGGGCTGGATTCTGGTGCGACTGCAGCCAACAGTGTATGCAGAGAAAGCCTGAACCCACCATAGCGGTGATGTACCATTGTTGAGGGCATGTGAAGGGAGGGGCGGAACCTGCCATAGCAGCCGCTTTCCCTGCACACGCACTCCAAGACAATAGGACACAGGCTACATGAGTTCCAGGAGCAAGCACCAATCACTGCGTGTGAGCTCCAGGAACTGGCATGAGCCACTGACAGTATCACAAGTTCCAGGGGCATGAGCAAGCTGCCTCTGAGAGCTCTGGGAGTGGGCACTAGGTGTTACTCTGAGAGAGAATGCCAGCAACTGCATCTGCACACACTCTGTCAATGGGATAATGGATAGCACACAATGAGGAAAGAGGCAGCAGGCACTCATACTGAAAACAACCCTCACACAAAAAATAACCCACACAAGCTACACAGGGCTGGTCCCACATATAAACAGCCCTCTAAGGCCACAGAAGATAATTCCTAAAAGGGAAAAATATGCAACCTAGAATACTATACCCAGCAAGATTATCCTTTAGAACAGAAGAAGAGAGAGAGAATTTCTCAGACAAGCAAAAACTAAAAGAATACAGTAATACTAAGCCTATCCTAAAAGTAATATTGAAAGGTCTTCTCTAAATAGGATAGGAGCAAGAATTTATAAAAAAGAGAAAATCATAACTGGAAAGTAAATAATGTAAGCCAGCAAAAGGATTAACATGAAGATGTAAAAGAGACATCAAAATCATAAAATGTTGGGGAGGCGAGTAAGAAAATGTAGATTTTTTTGAGAATGTGTTTGAGCCTGTATTACTATCACTCTAAAGCAAGTTGACACAGAAAGGGGTAAACACACTTGAAAAACAGAATAACAAGTCAAAAACATACAACAGATTTACAAAAGCCAAAAGAAGAGAACACAAACATAAAAGGAAATCATCAAATCACACACACAAAAAAAGGAAAAAGTAACAAGAAATACAGAATCAACTGGAAAACAAGGTTTAAAATGGTAATAAATATATATCAATAATTACCTCTCAATGGCCTAATTGCTCCAAACGAAAGACAGAGTGGCAGACTGGATTTTTTTTAAAAAAGAGCCTACAATATGCTTCCTTCAAGAGCCCCACTTTAAGACAGACAACACACAGGTTCAAAATGAGAGGATGGAAAAAGATTTAATGCAAACAAATGACAAATGGGGGTTGCAATAACCAAATAAGACAAAATAAACTTGAAAAAAAAGGCCAAAAAGAGATATATAATAATAAAAGAATCAATATAAGAAGAGGTTTTTACATTCATCAACATACATGTACCTAATATTATAATTATTGTTCAGTTGCTAAGTTGCATCCAACTCTTTTGTGACCCCCATGGACTATAGCCCGTCATGCTCCTCTGTCCATGAGGTTTCCAAGGCAAGAATACTGGAGTGGGTTGCCATTTCCTTCTCCAAGGGATCTTCCTGACCCAAGGATTAAACCCACATCTCCTGCATTGGCAGGCAGATTGTTCACCACTGAGCCACTAGGGAAGCCCTGCACATAATATAGGAGCATCCAAATATATAAAACAAATACTAACAGATATAAAAGGAGAAATTGATGAGAATACAATAATAGTAGGAGATTTAACATCCCACTCACATCAGTGGACATATCTTCTGGACAGAAAATCAATAAAGTAACAGATCCTAAATGATAAAAGCACAAAATGCACAGCCAACATTCTCTAGGGATGATCACATACTGGGGCACAAAACAAGTCTCAATGAATTTAAGAGTATAGAAATTATCTCAAGCATCTTTTCTGACCATAATGGCATGAAGCTAGAAATCAATCACAGAAAAAGAAATGAGGAAAAAAATGACCACATGGAGACAAAATATGTTATCTTAAAAATCAGTGGGTGAATGATGAAATTAAAGAGGAAATTTTAAAATACCTTGAGACAAATGACAATGAAATCACAACAAAATTTATGGGATGCAGCAAAAGCAGTTCTTAGAGGGAAGTTCATAGTGATAAAAGTCTTCCTCAAGAAACATCTAAAACAACTTAACCTACTACCTAAAAGAATCAGAAAAAGAAGAACAAATAAAACCTAACATCAGCAGAAGGAAGGAAATAATAATCACAGTGGAAGTAAATAGAGATGGCAGTTCCTTAAAAAACTAAAAATAGAGCTACCATATAATCCAGCAATTCCACTCCTGGGTATATATCTTGAAAAAGATGAAAACTCTAATTCAAAAAGATACATGTACCACAATGTCCATAACATCACTATTTACAATAGACAAGACATGGATACAACCCAAGTGCACATCAACAGATAATTGGCTTAAGAAGATGTGATGCTATATACATATATATTGGAATATTAGCCATAAAAAGAATGAAATATTGCCATTGCAGCAACATGGGTAGACCTACTAAAGAATATTATACTTGGTGAAGTCAGAGAAAGGCAAATACTATATGATATAACTTAAATGTAGAACCTAAAAATAATACAAATGAATCTATATACCAAATAGAAAGACTCACAGACATAGAAAACAAACTTATGGTTACCAATGGGAAAAGGGAGAGGAGGAAGGGATAAATCAGGAATATGAGATTAACAGATCTAAACTATAATACATAAAAATAGATAAGCAACAGGATTTACTGTATAGTAAGTACAGGGAGCTGTATTCAATATCTTGTAACAATAGAAATGTGTGTATATATATATATATATATATATAAATAAATATAATGGAAAATAATCTGAAAATATATATATTCACTTATATATACACCTGTGAGCTTCCCAGGTGATCACATGGTAAAGAATCCACCTGCAATGCAGGAGACCCAGAGTCAATCCCTGGGTCTAGAAGACTCTCTTGGAGAAGAAAATGGCAACCCACTCCAGTATTTTTGCCTGGAGAATTCCATGGACAGAGGAGCCTGGCGGGCTACAGTCCATGGTGTCACAAAGAGTCAGACAGGACTGAGTGACTAAGCATGCATATATATACATAAATATATTTCAGTTATATATAACTGAATGATGTTATGATACACCTGAAATTAATATAATATTGTAAACCAACTATACTTCAACTTAAAAATGAAAAAATCTAATGAAATACAATACATACAGATTTTCCTCTATTTTTGCCATATTACATTCTTAGAAACATCATTCCTGACAGACAAATCAAATCACTCACACTGGTGAATTTGGTTATATTGTGCAATAATTCTGTTTGCTACTAGATGGTGATTTAGTTTGTGCTGTGTTAAGAAGCTGGCAGAAATAAGGTTGGCTGTTAACTACCAACAAGAATTATTAAGGAAGTAAAGAAAGAAGGGAAATATAGATGTGGTTAACATGTCCATCTGTGAACTGGCAAAGGAAAAACATCAAATTAAAAGGAGGGAACAAACCATATGCCTATTAAGATCCTACTATAAGAATTACAGGGACATCCCTGGTAGTCCAGTGGTTAAGAATCTGTCTTGTAGTGCAGGGGATGCAGGTTCAATCCCTGGTTGGGGAAGTAAGATCCCACATGCCTTGGAGCAACTAAGCCCACACCACAACTACTGAGTCCAACACAGCCAAAGAAATAAATAATTAAAAAAAAAAGAATAACAGGAAAAGTTCAGAACAAGGGAAATAAGTTAAAAATTGGAGACATTTTAAAATACCTTATTAATTATCACAGTCTTGAAGAACTAACTGGTGTCATATATCATTAATAGACATACTCCTTATCTTGATGTCCAGAGTTTGGATGGAGTATTACAGTTCTTCTTCTCTGCTGCTGCTGCTGCTAAGTCACTTCAGTCGTGTCCGACTCTGTGCGACCCCATAGACGGCAGCCCACCAGGCTCCCCCATCCCTGGGATTCTCCAGGCAAGAACACTGGAGTGGGTTGCCATTTCCTTCTCCAATGAATGAAAGGGAAAAGTGAAAGTGAAGTCGCTCAGTCGTGTCCGACTCTTAGCGACCCCATGGTCTGCAGCCTACCAGGCTCCTCCGTCCGTGGGATTTTCCAGGCAAGAGTGCTGGAGTGGGGTGCCATTGCCTTCTACCCCTAGTTTAATATATCATTTTACCCAAAAGCTATTATGGTTATTCAGGCTATTTTTATTTCAATCCTTGTGGGTGCCAAAGGCTAAACAGGTCTAAGAAACATATATTTTCAGATAATAAATATCCAATTTTCTTGCTACTTTCTAAGGTTATTTTATACTTTCCTTTTATTGAAGCATGTATCTAAGACTCAGGATACAAAGTTTATATTCAATTTACCCAGAAATCAATCAAGTCGAAGCCCAAATGCCTTTAACCTTATTTAGCAATAATAATAACAACAACAAAACAAATCTTTTAGTGTACAATACAATTCACATACCAAGCCATTGCAAAGCTTTTACAGAATCTACTTTAAAGTTGTAAAAAGTTAGGGTATTTGGTCATATTAAAGTCCAATAAAAAAGAAATGAAATGCCTTCTAACTTAGAAAATTGTAATTTTTCACTTTCAAAGATATTTAGTTGAGTTGTTTAGAATTCTTTCTTTCTTTCTTACCTATAAGGTTGTACTTTAATCTCGTGGTCTTGAAATTCCAGTGCTTTCTTAACAATAGCTTCATTTTCCTCTGGATAAACTGAACATGTGCAGTAAACAATAGCTTGAGCTCTGGTAACTATATTTAAAGAAGACGGAATATAATGACTCCATTAACAATCGTGAACAAATCTCTTGTGTTTTCAGTGGTGGTGTGGTTCAGTCACTAAACTGTGTCCAACTTTTGCGACCTCATTGCAACCTGCCAGGCTCCTCTGTCCATAGAACTCTCTCTGGGCAAGAATACTGGAGTGGGTTGCCATTTCCTCTCCAGGGGATTTTCCTGACCCAGGGATCGAACCTGGGTCTCCTGCGTTGCAGGCAGATTCTTTACCAACTGAGGTACAAGGGAAGCCCAGATGTCTGTACTAATACCACACGGTTTTGATGCGAATGATGTCTACAGATGATTGCATGGCTCCCCTTTAAAGCATGTATTAGTAATATAGTCTGGCCAATAAATGAAGTAAATATAACTGAATCATATAGAAATTGAAAATCCAATCCATGTGACCAACCTTATTACAAACACAAGCAAATAAATACTGCAGATTACCACAGCTTGACACTTCCAGCCATTCTTCCAAAAGCCATATCGCATAACTAGTTAAAAGGACTCTAGAGACAGACTTAAGTGTGAATCCCAATTCTGTTATTTACTGATTTATGAACCTGAGAAAGTTACTTACCTCTCCAATTCCTCAACTCTAAAGTGAGGTAATATTACTACCAGCAACTCACTCATGTTCACATTTACCAAGCACGTACTACATGCTAAGCACTGTTCTTACTATTTAATACATACACACAAAAACCCCTGCCCCAGGGAGCTTATTTTCTATGTTTCATTGACATAAGACATAAACAGGGCTTCCCTGGTGACTCAGTGGTGAAGAATCCACCTGCCAATGCAGGAGACATGGGTTCCATCCCTGGTCCAGGAAGATCTCACATGCCGTGGAGCAACTAAGCCCATGAGTCTAACCTGAGCTCTAAAGCCCATGGGTTACAGCTACTGAACCCACAAGCTGCAACTGCTGAAGCCCACGTGCCTAGGCCCCTACTTCACAACAAGAGAATCCACTGCAATGAGAAGTCTGTGCACCACAATTAGAGAGTAGCTCCTGCTCTCTGCAACTAGAGAAAAGCCTGCACAGCAATGGAGACCCAGCCCAGTCAAAAATAATAAATAATTTTGAAAAAACATAAATAAATAGATTTTGGAATTCCCGGCTGGTCCAGTGGTTAGGACATAGCAGTCTCGCTGCCAGGGGCCCAGGTTCTTAGTTCCCATTAGGGAACTAAGATCCTGCAAGCTGCGCAGTGAGACCCCACCTAAAACTAAAGCATTGGGCGGTGACAAATGCTACAGAGAAAATCAAAGCAGATATGGAGGATGGTTAGTTTCAAGAGATTATCTTGCAATTTCAAATAGAGCAATCATAGAAAGAATTTTTAAAATGTATTATTTATCAGCTCCCTAATCTTCCAACCAACTCATTTCATTGATCATATACATACTATCATATTCAAAATAGTGTTCATTAATAGCATCAGTTAAAAGAACAGAACCCCTCCATGTTTTTCTATTTTGCCTAATTTCTACTTCATATATGCTATATCTTTATATATTAAATGATCTATACCCTATACTAACCTTTGAGCCTTTGGAGGTCAGGATTTATCCAAACTCATATTCTTAACAACTGGCTTAATACCTGACCCAGAATAGACATCTGATAAACATGCACTAAGTTAATAAAAGTTAATGTAATTTCACAGTCTTCTAGATTTCCATATCTAAGTGTGAAAGGGCATTGGTACTCAAAATCTAAATGTAGGGATTGAAGCAATAATATAAATACTTAAATGGCCTTGTTACTCAGACTTTAAGAGATCTAGGCTTTATCCTTAATTCATCTATTTTCTTTTTAGTATTAAACAAATTAAGAGTTTAACTAAAGTTGGAATTATAGAAGAGTTGTTAGGGTGATACAAAACAGAAAAATTACATTGAAAAGCCAAAGAAGAGAAACAGAGAAGATGAAATTATACAACAACTGATGTACATAATTATTTCATTTCACCATTAAGAAGCTGATAATTCTTCTTGCTAACCTATATTTAAAATGATAGTAAAGCATATATTTTAGAGACTTAGATTGGTAAAAATAAATATTTTGTTATTTTAAGGAACTATGACTAAGGGTTCTGGGAAATCCACTTATGGTTCACACATCATTGCCTGAATATGATAAATGAAGTATTAGTGTTTCTAAGATTTACAACATATTTTCAGTTTGTGCTGATAACAAACTTACATTTCATGGCATGTGCTAGCTGTTCATATTGCTGTTGAGCAAGAACATGAAGTTTATCTTCTGATGGGCCTCCTTGAGAGAAATCCTTAAGTAAATCTGTATCTAAAAACAAATATATGCTTTAAAATATATCACTATTAGATTTTTCATATATTGCTGTGATCACATTATTTAATATTTTAATCATTTTCCCTATTAATGAGTTTTCATAGAAAATATTTTTTAAAAATACAGTACTATAAAAATGCTGACTTAAAATTTTAAAATCTGAATTGATAATTTTGCTTAGTTTTAATATTACTTTTCCTTTATTCTCCAAATTCTTATCATAGAGTTATCTAACCAGCCAAAAAATAAGTCATTCAAGCACAAAAGATAGGATGCAGTCAGCCTGAGTATGAATAAAGAGAAAAAAGATCTATTTTCCAAGGCAGAAACTGATGGGCTACAGTCAGATATGAGAAAGAAAGAATACAGTTAAAAACATTAGCTTACTAAAAGAAATCTTGGAAGAAAAAACTCCAGGGAAGCAACTGTATGTCTTCATAATAGATAAAAAAACAACAGATCAAGAAATTCTTACAGTAATTTTTTAAATTTCTAAAACTATTTTTAACATATTTCTTGATAATATTAACTAAGATATATTGACTACTACTCTATATAGATTATTTTATTCAACAACCCCTTGAAGCATTATTATCCCTCTTAACACTGAGAAAATTGTTCAAGCATACATTAAATAACTTGTCTAAGGTCATACAGCTACTAGATCAAAACCAGGTTCTAGCCTGGCAATCAGACCAAACTTCTAAGCCCTGTTTTATTCTGCCTCTCAGTAACTCCCTGGAATATGTGCTAAGTCACTTCAGTCATGCCCGACTCTCTGCTACCGCCAGGCTCCTCTGTCCATGGGATTCTCCAGGCAAGAAAACTGGAGTGGGTTGCCATGCCCTCCTCCAGGGGATCATCCTGACCCAGGGATCGAACCTATGTCTCTTATGTCTCCTGCATTGGCAGGTGAGTTCTTTACCACTGAGCCACCAGGGAAGCCCCCTGGGAATATAAGAGGCAATTATTTATACCATATATTGGGCTGGTCCCCATTCCAGTAATATTACTAAAGGTTAATTAAACTTCATTTCTTTCCAATTTAGTTTTACACTTCACATTTTTCTAAGTCTTTAATCACTTTTTAAAGGACTATTTATACATTATTATACTCTAAAACCATATCAACTTACCTTTTTCACCCCATTTTAAAATAATTTCAAGTGGTTAACAAAGATCAATTTTATATATTCCTCAAATAAAGGAATTTTTTTAACCATTCTAAAAATGGTTGTAATGTTTTTCAATATTAAAGTGTTTTTCAAACTAATTCATGATTTCTCATGAATCTAAGTTTATGATCACTAAATTTATGACTAATATTTTTACCATAATCACTAGGTCAGCAGCTCCTTATCTGCTCTGGCTATTACCTCCTCAAAGTAGTTTCCTTCAATACCTTCCTTTTTTCCAAGCTTGCCAAAGACCACTTCTTGGCTTAGCTGGTCACCTTGTCAAGGATTTCAAAATATTACCAATATCTAGGAAACTTTATTTTCCCTTTTTGTCATTTGTGGTTCCCTTTGGTCTTTTCTCCCCTAGACTCTAGATTATTTTTACCAATGGTTTATTTTGTTCTGCGTTCCCACTTCAAGATGGCTCAGGCTAAGGCCAGTCTCACAGGAGTTCTAAGCTCGAGTTCTTTTGACTGCAGTGCTTATTGCAGCTGCTGCTATTACTTCCTCTCTTCTTTCAAAATTTAATTATTCTCTGATCATTTTCCAAAGTGAGTGTAGGAATTTTCTCAGTCTACCACACTCCCCTCTGAGCTGGTTATTCTTCTGTTTAACTCTCATGGAAAGAAATTTTCTGTAGCAAGACAGAATTCCATATGGTTCAGTATAAGCAAGACAGAATTCCATATGGTTCAGTATAAAAATTGTGTGGTATAGTGGAATTCTTTCTATAGTGTAGTATAGTGGAATATGCTAACTAAGCTGAATTTGAATTCCAGCTTTGAATCTAGCTACATGACCTCAGGCAACTTGCTAAATTTGTCTGAATCTTTGTTTTTTTGTCCCCTTTTATAAAACAGAGATAATTACATAACACTATCCTCACAAAGTTATTGTGAATATTAAGTTATAATACATGAACACTTCCTGGAATATCGATTGGGGCATAGCTGTACTCCATAAATATTACTTTCCCTCAATTTCTTTTCCTTCATTTTAAATTCTTTCCTTGCTAGAAATAGCAAATAGTTACTCAACATATTCTGAATGTTAGTGGAATGTCTTCTCTGTTTAATATCCAGTTAACCTTATCTATGCCTTTCACTATAAACAAGGGATTAAAGTGAGAATCAATTTCAGTTAACATACTGTGATTAACAGCATGATTCAAAGGGCTGGAGTCAGAGCAGTAGTGTTTGAATCCAGGCTCTGACACTTATTAGTCAAAACACCAAGAGGCTTCAACCTCTCTGAGGCTTGTATTCCATATTTGTAAAAGAGAAATAATAAGAGTTAACCACTTCACAGTGTTCTTGTAAGGACTCGATGAAATAATCCAAGCAAAGTGTTCAGTTCAGTGCCTTATATGTAACTGCTCAATAAATGTTAGTGTTAAAAATATTTCTTAGTTTATTAAAGAAGCAAATAAAATATTCTCAGAATTAACATTTGAGAAAAATCATAAAACATACATGCTGCAGGTTAAAGAAGTCTTGACTTTGAAAGTTTGTCTACAATTTGATTAGAATCATCTTAGGGCACAGCCTCTAGAGTTCAGTTCAGTTCAGTTCAGTCGCTCAGTCGTGTCCGACTCTTTGTGACCCCATGAATCGCAGCACGCCACGCCTCCCTGTCCATCACCAATTCCCGGAGTTCACTGAGACTCACGTCCATCGAGTCAGTGATGCCATCCATCCATCTCATCCTCTGTCATCCCCTTCTCCTCCTGCCCCCAATCCCTACCAGCATCAGAGTCTTTTCCAATGAGTCAACTCTTTGCATGAGGTGGCCAAAGTACTGGAGTTTCAGCTTCAGCATCATTCCCTCCAAAGAAATCCCAGGGCTGATCTCCTTCAGAATGGACTGGCTGGATCTCCTTGCAGTCCAAGGGACTCTCAAGAGTCTTCTCCAACACCACAGTTCAAAAGCATCAATTCTTTGGTGCTCAGCTTTCTTTACAGTCCAACTCTCACATCCATACATGACCACAGGAAAAACCATAGCCTTGACTAGACGGACCTTTGTTGGCAAAGTAATGTCTCTGCTTTTGAATATGCTATCTAGGTTGGTCATAACTTTCCTTCCAAGAAGTAAGCGTCTTTTAATTTCATGGCTGCAGTCACCATCTGCAGTGATTTTGGAGCCCCCAAAAAATAAAGTCTGACACTGCCTCTAGAGTTAGGCAGATCTAAATCTTAATCCTGACTCTGTCACCAACTAGTTATATAACCTTATAAAAATGAATCAATCTCTCTCAGTCTCAGTTTTATTTATAAAATTCTCATAAATTTTAATGCCAATATCTTGAGCTCTGGTATATACCAAAATAGTATACTGGCCAGCATCTGTTCTGATTGCCTACATCGCTCTAATTACTAAATATTTTGAATATCCCCCTTGTCCATATTTCACAGAACTGGTGTAAAAATTAAATGGTATCATGGTTGTAAAATACTTTCTATATAAGTGCCTTATATATGGTAACTATTCACTGATCAGATGTATCTATCACTTTAATGATTTTAAAAATAATGATTTTAAGTAACTTAATTTAAAAAATATTAACAAATTTAAATAATTTAGAAATTAAAAGTTAAAGCAAGTACCTTCATGCTCATTTAAAATAAATTCTACTGGATTACTAACACCAAGTCCTGAACAACGAGGAAGCAGCAGAATCACTTTAACTTTCTGTAATCGATGATCCTTTAATTCGAGTTTCATAAATGTCTCATGAAGTATCTCAATATCTGGGAGAAAAAACACAGAAAATGTATGCAAAACATTAATTAAAAAATCTTATGCAGTATGTAGTTATATCTATTTATCACTATTCATTTTTAAATCCTCAACCACACAAAATGTCATTTTAATGCAACCAGAAAAGAGGATTATTTTCTGATAACATCCTTAAGTTAACACATGAATTCTCTTAATAGAGTCCTTCCTCCTTCACTTGAATGATTTTGAAGGTTAAATATCTTCTACATAAAATGTAATTTAAATTTTTCCATCCTGAACTTCAGATTCCATGTAAAGCAGTATGGTGTAGTGAACTTCCCTGATGGCTCAGTGGTAAAGAATCCACCTGCATTGCAGGAGTCACAGAAGACGCAGGTTCCATCCCTAGGTCAGGGAGATTCCCTGGAGGAGGGCCTGACAACCCATTCCAATATTCTTGCCTGGAGAATTCCATGGACAGAGGAGGCTGGTGGGCTAGAGTCCATAGAGTCGCACAGTCAGACACAGGTGAAGCGACTTAGCATGCACGCCCAGTGTAGTGGAGGGAACAGGGTTTTAGAGGCAGAAATACCCAAGTTTGAGTCCCAAATTCACTATTTACCTGTGTGACAAGCCTCTATTTCCTTATTTGTAAAATGGGATATTATTGTCCACACCTCATTTAATTGTAGTGAGGATTGAGATAAAGTAGTTAGGCTTAGCATTGTGCCTAGTATACAATAAATGCTCAGTACTGGTTACTTCCCTTTCCCATTTTTTTAATCCCCTTTTATATTCTATTTTCCCTGGAAAAAATTTTATTAGCATTTATATTTTTTTTTAGCATTTTATAATTTTTACTTAAGCACAGTCTAAAGGCCCTTAGGGACCCTATAATTTAGGACAGTCTGCCTTCCCTCAGGTTGTAATTGTCTGTGACCCTAATATTAGGGCAACTCCTCCAGTCCTACGATGGCTCTCATTCTCCTCATCTGCCGAGGAGTCACTCTTGAAATTGCGATACCCTACCCCTTTCTTTTGTCTGATCAATCTTCTATTATGTCTCTTTTGAAAAAAAATTTTTTAAATCAAGTGCACCTTTCTCTTTTTTCCCCCTATTTTTAACTCTTCATTGCAAAAGTTCAAACATTATGTCAAAAACCCCATAATATATAGTGATTTTTCAAATGTTCATGATATTGCTTCAACAGTGAAACATTCATGCCCAATCATGTTTCATCTATATCTGCACACACTTCCACCCCCCATATTATTTTGAAACTATGAAATATTTCACCATTTATCTAAAAGATAAGAACTTCTTTAAAAATAACCCCATACATTTTAAAAAGTAATTCCTTATTGTCATCAAATTATAATAGCATCCAATCATGGCTCAAATTTTCCAAGTCTCACACATCAAAATTTTTTTTAGTTTGTTTAAATCAGGAGTTACATAGTACACACATTGCAATGAGTCAATGTCTTACTTTAAATTTTTTTTGTTGACAGGTACCCTTTCCATTTTTTCTTAGCATTTATTTCTTAATATAACATGGTTACTTGTACTACTAGTTTCCCAGAGCCTGGATTTTGTTCTTTGCTTTCCTAGAGAGTAATTTAACATGTTCTTGTCTTCTGTATTTCCTGTAAATTAGTAGTTGGATCTTTAGAGCTTAATTTAGTTTCGAGTTCTTTTTTTTTTTCCTTGGGAGGTAGAGGGCACAAAACTAATTCACAAGTGATGTCATATTCATTCATTAAATTGCCTTTATGGTATGAGCAAAGGTGCTGCAAAATAGTCATATTCTAATTCCGTCTTCTTTTTTTCATTTATCAGTTGGAATGCTTCTAAAATGAGACACTTTCGTTCTTCTACTACTTGGTTACCCAGTGGTTCCCATTCTCTCTACTTAAATAGGTAAAAATTCATAAGGGTAATAAAACCAGAAGTAGGAAAATCCCATGGACGGAAGAGCCTGTTAGGCTGCAGTCCATGGGGTCGCACAGAGTCGGACACGACTGAGCGACTTCACTTTCACTTTTTCACTTTCATGCACTGGAGAAGGAAATGGCAACCCACTCCAGTGTTCTTGCCTGGAGAATCCCGGGGACGGAGGAGCCTGTTGGGCTGCCGTCTATGGGGTCGCACAGAGTCGGACACAACTGAAGTGACTTAGCAGCAGCAGCAGCAGGCATGTATATTTTCAATTTTAGTGATCAATGCTAGTTTTCCAAAGTCACTGTACAAATTTATAATCCAACTAGCAGTGCTTGAGCATTCCTAATGTTCCATACCTTGCCAGCACATGGTATGACCATCTTTGAAAAATGAAAGTTTTCATTTAGATGAAGTTCAATTTATCTTTTCCTTTGTTGTGCTTTTGGTGTTTAAACAACCACTGCCAAATTCAAGGTCTGAAAGTTTTACCCTTGTGTTTTCTTCTAAAAGTTTGATAGTTTTACCTCTTATAAATAGGTTTTTTACCCAGTTTATGTGTATGATATGAAGTAGGGGGTCCCAACTTTATTCTTTCACATGTGGATATCCAGTTATCCCAGCACCATTTGTTGAAAAGACTATTCTTTCTTTGTTGAATGGTTTTGGTACACTTGTTGAAAATCAGTTGACCATAAATGTAATTAGGGCTTTACATTTGGATTCTCAATTCTATTCCATTGATCAATGTTTATCTTTGCATGAAATATTCCCTTGGTTTCTCTAATTTTCTTGAAGAGATCTCTAGTCTTTCCCATTCTGTTGTTTTCCTCTATTTCTTTGCATTGATAAAGGACAGAAACGGTATGGACCTAACAGAAGCAGAAGATATTAAGAACAGGTGGCAAGAATACACAGAAGAACTATACAAAAAAGATCTTCACAACCCAGATAATCACGATGGTGTGATCACTCACCTAGAGCCAGACATCCTGGAATGTGAATTCAAGTGGGCCTTAGAAAGCATCACTATGAACAAAGCTAGTGGAGGTGATGGAATTCCAGTTGAGCTATTCCAAATCCTGAAAGATGATGCTGTGCAAGTGCTGCACTCAATATGCCAGCA
>NW_011495013.1:696859-697040 GCF_000754665.1 Bison bison bison | reverse complement strand
GGCAATGCCAAAGAATGCTCAAAGTACCACACAATTGCACTCATCTCACACGCTAGTAAAGTAATGCTCAAAATTCTCCAAGCCATACTTCAGCAATAAGTGAACCGTGAACTTCCTGATGTTCAAGCTGGTTTTAGAAAAGGCAGAGGAACCAGAGACCAAATTGCCAACATCCGCTGGA
>NW_011495013.1:689618-696005 GCF_000754665.1 Bison bison bison | reverse complement strand
AAAGAGCTGACTCACTGGAAAAGACTCTGATGTTGGGAGGAATTGGGGGCAGGAGGAGAAGGGGACCACAGAGGATGAGATGGCTGGATGGCATCACCAACTCGATGGACATGAGTTTGAGTGAACTCCGGGAGTTGGTAATGGACAGGGAGGCCTGGCGTGCTGCAATTCATGAGGTTGCAGAGAGTCAGACACGACTGAGCAACTGAACTGAACTAAACTGATGTTTATCTTTATGCCAGTACCACATTGCCTTGATTACTAAAGCTGGGTAGTGAGTTTTAATATCAAGGAGTATGAGTCCTACAACTTTGTTCTTTTTCAAAGCTATTCCATGTCCCTTTGATTTCCATGTGAATTTTAAGACAATTCGAATGTCAATTTCTGAAAAACACCACCTAGGTTTTTTTTAATAGGGATTACATTAACTTTGCATTTTTTTCATAGATTCCTTAGAATTTTCTATATACAGAGCATTTTATCTGCTGATTCTAGATAACATGGCTTTATATATTTTGAGACTGTATTAGTCTTCTTTAGTACTGTATATTTACCTGATGAATTAAACATGTTCTAACTGTATTTCTAGTAATTTTTCTTGACTTAGCACTGCTTTCCTGTATCTCTTTTTGTTAGTATGTTTACTGGATATCTTTTTCTGTCCAATTTTTAATACGCTTTTATGTTAGGGGTATCTCTTACAAACAGCATTTTACAGTTGATCTTTAAAACCATATGATTATCTCAATAGATGCTAAGAAAGCCTTTGACAAAATTCAACATCTATTTATGATAAAAACCCTCCAGAAAGCAGGAATAGACGGAACATACCTCAACATAATGAAACCCACAAACCCATAGCAAATATTATCCTCAATGGTGAAAAATTGAAAGCATTTCCCCTAAAGTCAGGAACAAGACAAGGGTGCCCACTTTCACCACTACTATTCAACATAGTTTTGGAAGTTTTGGCCACAGCAATCAGAGCAGAAAAAGAAATAAAAGGAATCCAAATTGGAAAAGAAGAAGTAAAACTCTCACTGTTTGCAGATGACATGATCCTCTACATAGAAAACCCTAAGGACACCACCAGAAAATTACTAGAACTAATCAATGAATATAGTAAAGTTGCAG
Organism: Bison bison bison; assembly: GCF_000754665.1. Classification (NCBI taxonomy): domain Eukaryota; kingdom Metazoa; phylum Chordata; class Mammalia; order Artiodactyla; family Bovidae; genus Bison; species Bison bison. The sequence goes on along the minus strand of NW_011495013.1, from coordinate 694,871 downwards.
GATATAAAATCAACACACAGAAATCCCTTGCATTCCTATACACTAACAATGAGAAAATAGAAAGAGAAATTAAGGAAACAATTCCGTTCACTATTGCAACGAAAAGAATAAAATACTTAGGAATATATCTACCTAAAGAAACAAAAGACCTATATATAGAAAACTATAAAACACTGGTAAAAGAAATCAAAGAGGACACAAATAGATGGAGAAATATACCGTGTTCATGGATCGGAAGAATCAATATAGTGAAAATGAGTATACTACCCAAAGCAATCTATAGATTCAATACAATCACTATCAAGCTACCAACAGCATTTTTAACAGAACTAGAACAAACAATTTCACAATTTGTATGGAAATACAAAAAACCTTGAATAGCCAAAGCAATCTTGAGAAAGTAGAATGGAACTGGAGGAATCAACCTGCCTGACTTCAGGCTCTACTACAAAGCCACAGTCATCAAGACGGTATGGTACTGGCACAAAGACAGAAATATAGATCAATGGAACAAAATAGAAAGCCCAGAGATAAACCCACACACCTATGGACACCTTAACTTTGACAAAGGAGGCAAGAATACACAATGGAGAAAAGACAATCTCTTTAACAAGTGGTGCTGGGAAAACTGGTCAACCACTTGTAAAAGAATGAAACTAGAACACTTTCTAACACCATACACAAAAATAAACTCAAAATGGATTAAAGATCTAAATGTAAGACCAGAAAATATAAAACTCCTAGAGGAGAACATAAGCAAAACACTCTCTGACATACATCACAGCAGGATCCTCTATGACCCACCTCCCAGAATATTGGAAATAAAAGCAAAAATAAACAAATGGGACCTAATTAAACTTAAAGCTTCTGCACAACAAAGGACACTATAAGCAAGGTGAAAAGACAGCCTTCAGAATGGGAGAAAATAATAGCAAATGAAGCAACTGACAAAGAATCTCAAAAATATACAAGCAACTCCTGCAGCTCAATTCCAGAAAAATAAACAACCCAATCAAAAAATGGGCCAAAGAATTAAACAGACATTCTCCAAAGAAGACATACAGATGGCTAACAAACACATGACAAGATGTTCAACATCACTCATTATCAGAGAAATGCAAATCAAAACCACAATGAGGTACCATTTCACACCAGTCAGAATGGCTGCGATCCAAAAGTCTACAAGCAATAAATGCTGGAGAGGGTGTGGAGAAAAGGGAGCCTCTTACACTGTTGGTGGGAATGCAAACTAGTACAGCCACTATGGAGAACAGTGTGGAGATTCTTTAAAAAACTGGAAATAGAACTGCCATATGACCCAGCAATCCCACTGCTGGGCATACACACTGAGGAAACCAGAATTGAAAGGAACATGTGTACTCCAATGTTCATCACAGCACTGTTTATAATAGCCAGGACATGGAAGCAACCTAGATGTCCATCAGCAGATGAATAGGTAAGAAAGCTGTAGTACATATACACAATGGAGTATTACTCAGCCATTAAAAAGAATGCATTTGAATCAGTTCTAATGAGGTAGATGAAACTGGAGCCTATTATACAGAGTGAAGTAAGCCAGAAAGAAAAACACCAATACAATATAATAACACATATATATGGAATTTAGAAAGATGGTAACGATAATCCTGTATGTGAGACAGCAAAAGAGACACAGATGTATAGAACAGTCTTTTGGACTCTGTGGGAGAGGGCAAGGGTGGGATGATTTGGGAGAAAGGCATTGAAGCATGTATATTATCATATGTGAAACGAATCGCCAGTCCAGGTTCGATGCATGATACAGGATGCTTGGGGCTGGTGCACTGGGATGACCCAGAGGGATGGGATGGGGAGGAAGGTGGGAGGGGATTTCAGGATGGGGAACACATGTACACCCATGGCAGATTCATGTCAATGTATGGCAAAACCAAAACAATGTTGTAAAGTAATTAGCTTCCAATTAAAATAAATAAATGTATATTTAAATACATAAATAAATAAATAAAAATCCAGTATTGATGCTGTCTTGTAATTTAAGTATTAGTCATGCATATTTAATGTTTAATTGATTTATATATTCATATTTTAAGTTTAATTTACATACTTATTTTCTATTTATTTTGCCTTGTATATGTTAGTATGGTGTTTCCAATTCCATATTCCACATCTCCCCCTTAGCTATTAGTTTTACATTCTTTATTTATTGATTGCCTCCAATATTATAACACATTCATTGTTTTAGTCACTAAGTTGTGTCTGAATCTTTTGCAACCCAATGATATAATACCTTTATCATATCTTAGACAAAGCAAGGATGAGAGAACACATTAATTCTTTTCCTTCTCTAAATTATATACCATTATTTTAATTACATATGACACATGTTTTTAGCTCCACAAGACATTAGTTTACAATCCCGCAAGATATTAGACTACAACTATTTAGATTTACCTATGTACTAACCTTTTCCATTGCTCCTTTCTTCTAGCACCTATAACTTTCTGTATGAGATAATATTCCTTCTACTCAAAAAATAATCTGTAGTATTTCATTTATTGTATCTGCTGGTGACAAACTCAGGTTTTCTTTTCTGAGAATATATTTCACATCAAAGGAAATTTCTGCTAAGTAAATAAACCTAACCTGGCAGTTTCTTTCTGCACTGAAGATACTATCTCTGGCCTCAGCTGTCTTTGTTGAAGTAGCTAATTTTTATTTTTATTCCTATTTCATTAAAGGTAATATGTATTCTCTCTCTCATTGCTTTGAACATGGTTCTCTATCTTTGGTTTTCAGCAGTTATGCTATGATGTGCCTAGCATGTTTTTTTACACATTTATTTTTGCTGGAGTTCATAGGGCTTCTTGAATCTGTGACTTTCATCAAGTTTTAAAACCCCTCCACCTGAATTTCACATATTGATTCTTCTCAACTCCTTTTCTCCTCTTTTTCTGGGTTCCTAATCACAACATACATGAGATCACTGGATCACTGAGTGTCATGTGTATTTTATGATCTCTTCCATATTATTCATCCTTTTTTCTCTCCAGATGTTTCAGTCTGGATAGTTTCTTCTGACTCATCAGTTCACTGATTCCTTCTTTTAGTTCTAATTTACTGTTAAAATCTATTTCTTAATTTCACATATTGTATTTTCAGTTCTAGATTTTTCTTCTGGCTTTTTAAAAATTCTAAAAGTTTTTAAAAGTTCTAAAAGTTTTTTAAAGTTCTGGCTTTTTAAAAGTTTCTAGTTCTTTGCTGAAATTCTACAACTTGTCATTTAGTCTTTTAAGAATATTAATCATAAAGTTCACATCTGGTATCTCCACTGGACCTTCTGTGGGTTTTCTTCTATTGCAGTATTTTTCTTTTTATTTCACCCACATCTTTCTTCTTTTTTTTTTTTGAGTGCCAGACACTGTATTTGAAAAAATTTAGGAGATAATATGAGATTCAGGATATTGTTTCTTTCTTCCAAAGAGAATTTACTTTTACCTCTGGTACACAGTGAAGCCTGGGCACTAGCAATGTTACATCACCGTAATTCAATTGGGAACTGAGATGACTGGAATTTGGGCTTTAGTTCATCAAAGGACTGATCACTACCCAGAGTGTACTTCTGTGCTCCAATGAAATCCTGGGAATTTACAGTCTACCTCTCCATGTTAAGCCCTGAATTCTACTTATTGTCTCTCTGACCCTGTGAATCTGTCAAAAGATTAGTTTTCCAGCTCCACTGAACCTATAATAAAATGTTATCTTTTGTCACAGCTTGATCCAGTGGAAACATTTTTTAAAAATAAGAAGCCTAAGGACTTAGAATCTGGTCCTAGATATTAGCTTTGTCCCTTAAGTGCTCCTGTGATTGTGTTCTTATGTATTAAGAGATGACAATTTCTACCACTTACTTTAATTATTGTTTGAACCTCAAATTATGTAGTAGCTGAACGTTAAGCAATATACCAAAATGCTAATATATTCATTAATTTAAACTGCAGTTGTTTAACCAATATTAAGCAACAGTAGTCTGATATAATATAGTGGGGATTTTAGGAGTATATTTCATATACAGAGTTTTGCATTACAAAAAAAAAAACAAATTCAAATATTTTTAACATTTCTAAGTCTTACAGAACATAACACAAAGCAAATAAATATATGTACATACTTTTACATCCCATTTTTGTGAAAAGGTTCTTCAGGTCAGGATCCTTAGCTTGTGACTGCACTCCACACACAAATATTTTTGAGGTATTATTATTTGTTAAGACTGACATATGGGCAACTGTGTACCAGGAACCTGTATTGACCATTAAGATATCATCATCCATATTTAATAAAGCCTTTACGGAATGGACAGCGAGACTTCGAGATTTGTCCTACAAGATAAGAGTATGATTAGAATTTCAAAGGGTTTAGGTAAAACAAGGTATTGGCAGAAATCTTGAGGTTACCTAGCCCATTTTGAGTTTAAAACACCTTAAATATATGTCACAATATAAAGTTAGCAGTTCATATTTATAAACTTTATAAATTTATATGTATATATGTTTATGTTTATAAAGTTAACAAACAAAATTGGTTTAGCTTAAATTATGACTGTTATCATTTAACTGTTACATAGTGATAGAACAACAGACTGGTTCCAAATCGGAAAAAGAGTACGTCAAGGCTGTATATTGTCACCCTGCTGATTTAACTTATATGCAGAGTACACCATGCAAAATGCCAGGCTGGATGAAGCACAAGCTGGAATGAAGATTGCTGGGAGAAATATCAGTAACCTCAGATATGCAGATGACACTACCCTTATGGCAGAAAGTGAAGAACTAAAGAGCCTCTTGATGAAAGTGAAAGAGGAGAATGAAAAAGTTGGCTTAAAACTCAACATTTGGAAAACTAAGATCATGGCATCTGGCCCCATCACTTCAAGGCAAATAGATGGGAAAACAATGGAAACTGACAGACTTTATTTCTGGGGGCTCCAAAATCACTGTAGATGGTGACTGCAGCCATGAAATTAAAAGACACTTGCTCCTTGCAAAATAAGCTATGACCAACCTAGACAGCATATTAAGAAGCAGAGATATTACTTTACCAATAAAGGTCCGTCTAGTCAAAGCTATGGTTTTTCCAGTCACATATGGATGTGAGAGTTGGACTACAAGGAAAGCTGAGCGCTGAAGAATTGATGCTTTTGAACTGTGGTGTTGGAGAAGACTCTTGAGAGTCCCTTGGACTGCAAGGAGATCC
>NW_011495013.1:686217-689518 GCF_000754665.1 Bison bison bison | reverse complement strand
TGATGGTGAACAGCTCCAATACTTTGGCCTCCTAATGTGAAGAACTGACTCACTGGAAAAAACTCTGATGCTGGGAAAGATTGAAGGCAGGAGGAGAAGGGGATGACAGAGGATGAAATGGTTGGATGGCATCACCAATGCGATGGACACGAGTTTGAGTAGGCTCCGGGAGCTACTGATGGACAGAGAACCCTGGTGTGCTGCAGTCCATGAGGTCTCAAAGAGTCAGACACAACTGAGCAACTGAACTGAACTGAACTGATAGTAATAAGGCAATGCCAAACCCCCCAAATGTGATTAATAGATTACTGGTGTCCTGCCTTAGCTCCCATTCTTAAACTTTCATGAAAATGTACTCATCTGCCACTGCCATTCTTTCTTCCCCATCACACTGTCATCTAACTGGCTGCTAGCTCACAAAAATTAAAAGTAAGATGGTTGACAAGTTTAAAAAGGGGGCTAAGCAGATGAGTTTATACAACTGGTCTCAGTGCTCAATAGGATGTCACCACAAGATAAGGCCAAGAGACACTACCCAAGAATGCAGGTACTGTGAAGGGATAAACCTTACAAGATCAAAGTGATTCTGAGGCAAGAATTGGAATCTAAGGACATAAAAATTAATTTAACTCAATTTCTTGAACCTTTTATTTTTCATTCTATTGAAATACCATTATAACTCACGTTCTCTTCCTGTATTGATAGCCATTATACATATCTTACAAATCAAAGCTGTAAGACTATAGTAAAGAGATAATGGGAACATATTACACATTGCATTTTCAAATGCAGGATGGCACTAGCATCTTCCCCAGAAACAAAAAAAGAAAAAGGAATCACCATGCCTTCTCTTGAATCCTCCCTTGGGAGAGAAAAATACAGCTTTTCAGCTATAAGCAATACAAGTTCCCCCATCTATGGTGTCTTGGAAGGAGAATATGTTCCTTACAATATGCCCACTTCACATGGGGCAAAGATGCCAAAGTACAACAGGAAAACTGATGTAGCCGTGTTAATTTTATACTTCTATGTGGAAATTAGGCCTTATAAACCTCCTTGATAACCTATACAAAATATAATCAATTTCTTAGGTTTTAAGTAGAGAAATTCTTTGGGTAAGCAGGATTATTGAGAGAATCACAATAATGAGAACCACAGTGAAAGTAAAAATTTGTTTACCTGAAATATAAGTTTATAATCTTTAAAAAGATCTATATTTAGAAGATCACTTTTAAGATGAGATGGAAAAATTAAGACATCATAGCAATGTTGATCCACAGCAAAGACTTTATTATCAATATGCAATACAGATTTGACTTTATTATAACCATTTTTCTTCAAAGTATAATAAACTTCTTCAGGGCTGTAAATACATAATATTAGGTTATAATTACAAATATAATACATAAAAATGTATTTAATATCAGCATCTTTTTCCTACAATAAATAAAAGTATCATTGCATATACTGCATTAATGGAACTTATAATTTAAGCCATCAGTAAGTAAAAAAAAATTTAGGGACAAAAAAGTTAACATATTTATTAAATTACTTTTGGTAATCTGGTGATAAAATCCTGAACGAAACTATAATTCCCACTCACTCCCTCAGATGAGCCCCTCATCCATTAAAAAGGTAATACTTTTATCACATTATTTTGAAAGGCAAGTGACTTGAGTAAAGAATTTGATTAGAACTCTTACCTGATTTTACAAGTATTTATCCAAGCATAAAGCGGCAAAGTGGAGGCCCTTAATTCTTGGTTCCTAACTGTTTCTGGAAGAATGTGGTAAATTGAAAGGGCATCATGTTTGATTCGACATCTTGCCAATGCTGCAGCCAATTTTGTCTTAAAACTAGAGACAGAAAATCCATTCTTGGTAACTACTGCATTGAAGACAAGACTATCAATTTCCCACTTGAAAAATTAACAATTAGATTTAGAATTATAATACTCTATAATTCTATTTCAAATTTTTGAAGTCTAAAGTTAAAATTTGCCATATTTAAAAATGGGAATCCCCCCAAATTTTTAAAAATGGAAACCCAATAATTCTGCTTCTTGTTTTTCAGGTTTTGCTATCTCCATATAGTTGTATATCTTAATCATTTATAACAACAGCTGGTTGAACGACAAATTTTATGTAGTAAAGGTGAAGGGCTTAGAGTCAGACAAATTTGAAGTCAAATTAAGGCTCTGTCACTTACTAGCTGTGTGACCTCAGGTATGATGCTGACTCTCACCAGCCTCAGTTTTCTCATCTGTAGAACGTGATCAGCTTACCTTGCTATTACTGTGGGGATTAGTATCATGGGGCTTCCCTGGTGGCTTAGCTGGTGAAGAATCCGTTGCAATGTGGGAGATCTGGGTTCAAACCCTGGATTGGGACAATCCCCTGGAGAAGGGAAAGGCTACCCACTCCAGTATTCTGGACTGGAAAATTCCAGGGACTGTATAGTCCACAGGGTCGCAAAGAGTTGGACACAACTAAGTGAATTTCACTTAGTACCATGGGTGTCACCAAGCACCATGCCTGGCAGGCACTCACTATTAGGTCAGTCTGTGTTATCAGAGATGGCAAGAGTGTAATCTTGACAAGATTAAGGAGCTTTCATGAATTGGTATCAAGTCCTTCCCAGTTCTGATTATCTCATATCTCATAGTTACAAATAACAGGAAAGAAAAACAAGAACTTGTTAGCATAAAATGAAAACCCATCCCAATTTTAATAAAGTTTTATATACTAAAAAAAAAAAGAAAACCCAATGATTCTTTTTTAATCTTATGGCCTAAATCACTGGGAGGTATTGCGTACTGACTCTGTCTCCTTGACCACAGGTAATCAGCAGAAGGTGGGCACTTGACCCAAACCAGTCAAGTGAATTTTTTTGTGTAGTAACAGAGAGCCAAGTCAGTCTTTCTGGGTTTTGGTGCTGTACAATATAAAGCTCCTGAGTTGACAGCAGCCAAGTTTCCCATTCTACAAACAGAAAAAGAAGATGTAACAATGAAGCTAAAGCACACAAAGAGGCAGAGACCAGAGTGGAAGAGAGTCCTGAGCATACCTGAGTCACAGGATTGTCAGGAAGCATTTAATAGGAGGCTTCCTGTGTGCTATTTTGGATCTGTCATGAATCCTCTGTCCCTTATTAATTCCTGAGTATTCAGGAATTAAGTGGAGTAGCACACTGCTCCCGGGGGCTTAGGAATGCATGCATTTCCTTCGTTAGTTTTTCCATACAGTGATAAGTATTATTTATGACCCTCTTCCTTTTTATGAACCATACGGTAAAAGTGATT
>NW_011495013.1:685984-686117 GCF_000754665.1 Bison bison bison | reverse complement strand
ACTGCAAGGAGATCCAACCAGTCCATCCTAAAGGAAATCAGTCCTGAATAGTCATTGGAAGGACTGATGGTGAAACTCCAATACTTTGGCCTCCTAATGTGAAGAACTGACTCACTGGAAAAAACTCTGATGC
>NW_011495013.1:675416-685884 GCF_000754665.1 Bison bison bison | reverse complement strand
CAGTATAAATACTCACACAATGTTGAATAAAACACCTTTGCTCCATCAGAGCTTTGGTCCCCGTGTCTTTCTTTCTTTCTCTCTCTCTCTCTCAGGCTAATTCTTTGGAGCACAGAGACCCGTCATGCTCATTCTCCTGACCAGGTTTCTAAGACTCTCTCAACAAGGCGCACTGTGCCTTCGCCCCCCTCGAGAGGGCGCCAGGTGGCTTCGTGAGCAATGCAAGCCCTGTGTCTAAGGACTTTATCGGTTTTCTGCGTTAACCAAGGAATATCATCCTCTTTCTCTCTCCCTTTTACTTTCTTATCATCGACTCCGGACCACCAGGTTCCAGTCCATTAAAGGACCTCAACACAGGATGTAGTTAGCAGAAGCAGAAGCACATCAACATCCTTCCTGCAAGTCTCACTGTGCAATTCTTTGATGAGATACTTTATAATAAAATTTTTCTTTTGCCTAATCTAGTTTGAGTTGGACTCCTGTCTGGTTGTCAAAAAGGAATCCTACCTAGTACACCATTTTCTCTTAGTTTATTTTTTAAAAGAAATGGGTTTTATTCCTTTTTAGCTTAAAATTGTCAGAAATTTTATATACAAAGAACAAATGATCTCAAGGGGATTTTTGTTTTGTTTTTTGTTGGTGGTGGTGGTGGGTTTTGTCTTTGTTTTTTTGCTGTGCCACATGGCTTGTGGGATTTTAGTTCCCCAACCAGCAACTGAACTCAGGCCTTCCACAGTAAAAGCACTGAGTCCTAACCACTAGACCACCAGGGAATTCTCAAAATATCTCAAGTTTTGAAGTGCCATTAGTAATGCCTAACACAAAAGAAATGTGGCTCTCTTTAAATACAAATTATATTCTTAATGCCAAAAGATAATCTTCAGTGAACTGCTTGAATTTCCTATAGAAATAAAAAAAAATCAGACATTATACTGAGCACTGTTTCACAATATTCACTAAGTAAGTCAAATGGGCTAAGAGTTTCTAAAGAAGGGGTGGAAAGAATATAAGAGATAGAACCCCATGAACAAGTGTTCAGAAGCATTTTGGCAAATGAAAAACTCTAAAGCATTATGTGAATGAGAAAATTGGGAATAGAAGAAAAGGAATATCTAAGCAAATGTGATTTATCCCCCAAATCCATGAATGTTAAAAATGGTTTTAAAATTCATGAATCATTCCAGGTAAATAACCTTACCACATTAATAAAATCAAGAAGAAAAATGATCATATCCAAACTCTGGTCTCTGTTTTCTTAATTTTAGTAAGACTACAGTTTTCTCTACAGATCATCCTTCCTGCACTGCAGTTGGAAGGTACCTGTAAGCATAAAGCCAGGACTATTCTAGGGCTCACCTCATTTGTTTTCATTTTCTCAAGGATTAAATTTCTGTGCTGCTTTTTGTCTAATGTCCAAAATCTTTGTCTCATATATTTTGTCCATCTAGTTATTTATAGGGGCTTCCCAGGTGGCCGCTAGTGGTAAAGAACATGCCTGCCAATGCAGGAGATGTCAGAGATGTGGGTTCAACCCCTGGGTCTGGAAGATCCTCTGGAGAAGGAAATGGCAACCTGCTCCAGTATTCTTGCCTGGAGAATGCCATGGACAGAGGAGCCTGACAGGCTACAGTCCATAGGGTTGCAAAGAGTTGGATACAACTGAAGCAACTTAGCATGCACAGTTAGTTATTTATAGGAGGAATGAATAAGTTTGATCCAAGACACTCTGTGATTAAAGTGACTTTTAAAAGATCACTTTATTTATGGAAGAGATTGTGAAAAAGGAAGAGTTACAGGCAGGGAATGAAGAAGCTATCACAGTAGTCCAAGTGACAGATTATAAATGGCTTGGGTTTGGATAGTAGGAGTGGAAATGGAAACAAGTAGACACATTCAGCATATGGCTTCCAACTGGAGTTACAGAACTTAATGTAATAGGTATGGCAGAGGCACTGGGGAGGGCAGGAAAGAAGAATCAAGGATAATATCTAAGAAGCTGGTGGTGCCTTGACTGTAACAGGATAGTTTTGGGTGATTTGGGAGGAAGGGCTACTCAGTTTTTCCTCTCCTGTTGCTTCTCCAGTCTTTCACTGCCCATTTTCTAATTTCACTGTGCCTTTTCTAGTTTTGCCTCACCAAAGTCCAACAAATTATTTGGCAGAATCAGATTCTTGGGCTAGTATGAGGCATGCAGAGAAAGAAAGGAAGAAGCTGTGGTCTCTTTTATTTAATCCGGTCACACTGTTTCAAAGATAGTTGCATTTGTACAAGAAATGAGTTCTTAAAGCCCTTGCATGTATCAAAAAGATAGGGCTTCCTTGGTAGCTCAGCAGTAAAGAACCTGCCTGCCAATGCAGGAGACACAGGTTCATCCCTGAACTGGGAAGATCCCACATGCCACAGGACAACTAAACCCACATACCACAACTGTTGAGCCTGTGCTCTAGAGCTCAAGAACTGCAATTACTGAGCCCATGAGCCACAACTACTGAAGCCTGAGCACCCTAGAGCCTGTGCTCCACAACAAGAGAAGCCACCACGATAAGCCATCAACATGAGAAGCCCACGAATGGCAACGGAAGAGTAGGCACACAGCAACAAAGACCCAGTGCAGCCAAAAATAATAAACAAATGAATGATAATAGGTTCACCTTGGATTCTATCCCTAGAGCCATGAACAAATGAAGAAAAAGATACCAGTTGGTATACAGAGTGATAAAACACAAGGATTTCTGGTAGAGACAACAACAAAGATCAAACACAATTTTTATAAGGAGAAAATGATTCTCATTCAGTTTCTTGTTAAATAACTGCTTCTTTTTCTATCACCTCTTAAAATTAGTCTTCATCGTCTTGGTAGAAACATACTAAGGTATACTTTAAGCTTAACATGATTCTACTGCCCTGCGGACAATACTGCCCAGCCCCAAGGCCCAGATGATCTATAGAGGTTGGCCTCCAACATTCTAAGTTCAGAATTCTACTCCATTAGCTATGGAAGACTGGCCCAAGGGAATGCACTTGACCCACGAGGAGCCAATCAAATTCCCTGGAAGGGGGTAGAATTTAAAACTGGGTGTAGAGATAATAAATTAATCTAAGTGAAGAAACTAACATACAAGTGTAACAAGTAAGCTTAAGACCTGGGGTGCAGCAGTAAGGCTTTTTCCTTGTAGGCTAGAAACAGAGAAGGCAGATCAGGAGAGAAAAGGAGAATGAAGCAGATATTAAGAGAGAAGCAGAAATAAAAAGGTAAAGAGACAAAGAAAATCCTGACATCTTTCCAGTTCCTGATTTCATCCTCTTCCTGAGTCTTTGAATTGCATGAGATATTCCAGGATCTATTTAAGAACATTTTCCATTTTTGCTCACGCTAACTGAAAATAGCTTCTATTACTTGAAAGCTGAGATTATTGATTAGAACCTTCTAGGTTATCTTTATACATGTATTTTCTTAGCATTATCTTTCTCATTGTACATGGATTTTCTCAATGTTATCCTTATACCAGTATATTACACTACTATTCTCTTCAATTTAACCACTAAATACACTCACTTATCCTATAACACATTAGGAACGGAGCATAGCATGAATTGGATATAAAATAACTTATTAATGTGGGAGTAAGATCTGTATTATATGAAGCCTGATTGGTTCGGGTAGTTTCTGTTGCACTGACAGGAATGTAACCAGATAACCTCCTCCAGGCAAGAGGCAGCACAGTATATATTACAGGGAAAAGTAAAAATCTGAGGAATCAGGAACCTTAGACAATAATATCTTCTGGCTCTTCTGGCCTCGTGAGCCATGGTCTTTGCTTGTCCTATTTCCTACCTGCCTCCCTAGCATTCTCAGCTAAGAATCTGCTGCTGCTGAAACCGCAGTCTGGTCTTTCTTACTTGGTTAGAGCTCTGTGGCTTTCCTGCCTGCTTTAGCCTAACCTCAGCTCTCATTACGCACACTAAGTTGAGATTTGCATGAAAATCTCCTTAGTCCTAAGTCAAATGGAAACTGAAAGCAGTTCAGGAAAGCTGAAACTCAGAGCTTGTCCCAAAGCACATTGCCCCACCACTTTTTCTCCAATGTATCTGCACCCATCCTGGGCACCCATCCTCAGAGGCAGGTTGCCTAGTAGTGGTATGGGGAGGTGAAGTGGTTGCCCAGGAACCTATGTAGTAAACAGGAGCAAGATCCTTGCTTATCTAAGGTACATACATTCAATTGCTTTTGCTTTTCTGCATCCCCAAATTTCTCATGGCTACAACTGACATAGTACTATGTCATATCTGTCATCGTCTAGCATATTTTACCCAAGATTCACTATCTTAAGTAGAAGGAAAAGTAGCATATAAATGGTTAAATCTTGAGCCCTGAAGTGAAAGTGAAAGAGTTAGTCACTCAGTCATGTCTGACTCTTTGGGACCCTGTGGACTGTAGCCCACCAGGCTCCTCTGTCCTTGGGATTCTCCAGACAAGAATACTGGAGTGGACTGCCATTCCCTTCTCCAGAGGATCTTCCTGACCCATGGATTGAACCTGGGTCTCCTGCACTGCAGGCAGATTCTTTACCGTTTGAGCTATAGGGAAGTTCTCTAGAGTTAGCCTTCCTGAATTTGAATTCTGGCACTTCTCTTTCTAGCTCTATGACATTAGACAGGTTACTTTAACATGTCTGTGCTTCAGTTTTCCTCTGTGTAAAAATATAGGTTGATAACAATATTCACTTTGAAGAATTGTTATGTAAAGAGCTTCTTGTAATAGTGATTGATACATATTAAGTGCTCCTCAATAAAGGTAAGTTATTACTATAACTCCATTCAGTGACTCTTTTGGTCTCAACCTTCAAAATGAAACTGAGTTTTCCATAACAATATAAAATGAGATATGACAACTGTTTCAGATTATTCACCAGGGAAACGTCTTCCTACAGGATTGCTGTTGTTTGCTATGTTGTGCTTTCTATTAAGGCTTAAGAGTATAGAGGACTTCCCTGCTGGTCCAGTGAAGACACTGCGTTTCCACAGTAGGGGGCATGGGTTCCATCCCTGGTTGGGGAACTAGGATCCTGCAGCCCTAACAATGGTAGCATTTAATGAATGACCATCTACTATCATCTACTATGCGCCTGGCTCCTAGCTCAGCATTTTACACACATTACTCTAATTAGTTCTCCCAACCACCTTTTTAGGTAGGTGCTATTACTGTTCTCATGCTAGGCTTCTGCTGATACTTAGGGTAAAAGGAAAACAAATTTTAAATATGTTAGTTTTCCTCTTAACTACTGACATTAAGTTGTAAAAGCTGTAGATTCTTTTTTCAATTTGGCTAAGTGATGGGTTCTTATCTAATTGGAATTTTCTTGTTTGATACATGTTAGTTTAAGAGCTGTAAACAAAGCCAAGTAAATAAATAATAGCTGTTTCAAATGAAGTGTAAGTTATGTATGTGCTAAAAATTGTCAGGAATTTTTCATGATTTTCCAAATACTTACAAATTGGATCTTACAATTCAAGCTTTCAAAACAACTTGAATTTACGTAATATATTTACTTTGTTCAAGATCTTTTTTTAAAGGAACTCAAGAAACTTATGAACTTTTATATTTTTTCTCTATAAAATTTTAACACTTATCCACACATTATATTGTATACTATTTCACCAGTGAAACACTAATAATGAATTCATATAAAACATCCTTTTAACCTTTATAGTTACCTGTTAAGAAGGTTCTCCACTTCTAGAACTTCTGCTATAGACTCTTCATTACCAGAAAGAAGACGAGCTTGAAATTTTCTGTCTTGGAAATCATATAGCATCACAATGATAAGACTGTTCAAATGATCTGGCTACCAAGGGGAAACACAGAGAAGGAATAGCATACAAATAACATCTAACAGCAATATTTACCATTCCATTATTTTTCAAGCGAGCAGGAGTATGACTATTTTCACATCATCTGATTAAACTGGGAGATAGAAAAGGACTGCAAACTAGAAAAAAAATTCAGTAAAAAATAAAACTTTCAAAAAGGACAATTTCTGGCATGTTCATCAAAATGAAAGGAGTACAATCTATATTAGAAACTTGGAAGTAGGAAAGAGTTAAGGCTGTGTTTTGAAGAGGTCTTAGCATTAAACAAACTAGGTATTTAAATCCCAAGGCTTATTTTTAGTGCTTTCTAAATAACACTCACGTGACAGCTAATTATATAAAAGTTATACACTTACTATTGTGGTACTTGGGAAGATATAGCTGTCTATTAATATAGTTTCCAAAATATCTTGATCTGTAAAACAAAGAAAATGTCTGTTATGAAAACACCAAAGCTGAAAATGAAAACTTTGGAATCAAAATACACTTTAGCCAATACTGCAAAATACTTTTACTTTCAAAATATACCTTAATTCTTGATAAAGACCCAAATTACAATGGCATAATGAAATATTTGTAATCTTTATGAATCCCAGACCCCTGTGACCCAGGCTCCACATGGTGGTGGTGTTGTTTATTGTCTACTTGCTAAGTTGTGTCCTACTCTTTGCAACCCCATAGACTGTAGCCCACCAGGCTCCTCGGTCCATGGGATTTCCCTGGGCAAGAATACTGGAGTGGGTTGGCATGCCCTCCTCCAGAGGATCTCCCAGATGAGGGATCGAACTCACATCTCCTGCATTGGTAAGTAGATTCTTTACCACTGAGCCACCAGGAAAGCCCAGGCTCCACATGGAATCATCATGGAAGTCAAAGGAGCATTATCTGAATAGCTGAGGTAGTAATAAAGGAATCTCAATCTTTAATTTATATCCTTGAAAAACATTAAAGAAGATCTAATTAATAATGTCTTATCCTTTTACATACTGTTGAATTCAATTTGCTAACATTTTATTTAGGATTTTTGTTCTATGTTTATGTTCATGAAGGATATTGGTCTATAATTTTCTCTTCATAATATCTTTGTCAATGTTGGTATCCAGGTTATGTTGGCCTTATAAAATTTGTGGGATATATCCCCTCTTCTTCTAGTCTCTGGAATAATTTGCACTAAACTGGTGTTATTTCTTATTTAAATATTTGATAAAACTCACTAGTGAAGACACTGATAACATTTAATCTAAGACCCAAATGACAAGGAGTTACCCATGTAAAGATCCAGGATGAGACAGCAACCTGGTCACAGGGATAATTACAAAGGTAATAAGTAAAAACATATGGACATATTTTGAAACCTCCACAGGGCAGATGAGTGCTCCATTTGTTATAATGACTTAACTATATATACACATCATATAACAAATGCTTTAATCAGTTAACAGAAAGCTAGGATAGCTTCAATTCATCAACATTTGTGGAACACCTCCTACATACACAGTACACATTGAATTTCAGTTTTTATCTAGGGGATGGGAAAACTAATAAGAAGCGACAAACTTGGGAGAACAGACTCCAATTTTCACAGGAAATCTTTCAGGTATCATATCCATGTTTTAGTCACCAATTATGGCTGTATTGTACAAGGCAATATCCCCATTTCACTTATAAGGAAAATGAAGTTTATAGTTTCACACTCCTAGTACTTGCAAACCGAATCCTATCTAATTCATAGTTTCTCAGCATGAGTCCCAATTTTTGTCATAGAAAATACAGTCATCATAAGAATGAAGGCCTGCTAGGACAGGAGACCTGCATAGGCTTTAGAACTTTGAGCAGTGGAGTTACTGGACTCCTAAAAAATATGAGAGGCAGAATGAAGGAAAAGAAGACAGAACATTTGTTTTGCCAACACTGCATTTTTTCCTTAGAGCTCTTGTCAATTGCGCAGAATGCACTGCCTTTATGTATCTCCAGTTTAAAGAATTTTCTCACACAGCAATATGAACATTAATTATGTATACTCTTTGTGTGGGCCGTGCATGTGGCATCTTAGTTCCCTGACCAGGGATCAAACAGATGCCCCCTGTATTTGAAGCATAGAATCTTAAACACTGGATCACCAGGTAAGTCCCTAATAATGTGTATTTTAGATAGTGCTTTCTATGTGATACACATTGTTCTAAAATGCTCTCTATATATTAATTCATTTAACCCTCTCAAACAATCCTATGAATTAGGTACCATCATTATCCCCATTTTATAGATTAGGAAATGAGGCACAGCATGGTCAAGTAATATGTTCAGGGTCACACAGCAAGCGGCAGATCACAGAGTCAAACCCAGGCAGTCTGATACCCAAATGCATTCTCTTCACATTATGCTGCCTTTCCTGTACTTACTCTTACAACACACCACACTGGCTAAATAAAACACACTGCTAACAACTGAGTTATCAGGACTTTTTGAAGATTGCAAAATTTACCTATCCTAGTTCAGCACAATAGCTCCAATTATCCCTCATCTCCCACTAATTCGAAACTCTTCTCTTTAGTCTCTTGAAGGGAACTCAATCCTCATTCCTCATGTTTCCAATGTAGAAGGCCTTCCCTAGAGAAACACTCCTAGATTCTCTCCCTACCTACTCATCACTCTACATGAAACGAAAATTGAGTTTATTTAGTGAGTGAAATTGGAAGAAAGAATGGGGCATATCTTACTCCCTACCCCTTCCACTCTTTGTCTGCCAGTGTTTCTGCAGAAGGTGGGCATGCATTCCAGACTGCTCTCTGCCATGTGCCTTGTGAGTTGGGTGGAGGGACTTGCATTTCTTCAGCTGTGTCTGGATTAGATGGAAAGTTCTAGTTCTACTTCTGAAGTATTTCACAAGCCTGCCTTGACTGACGATCTAAAGCCATGTCCCTGAACATTTTTTTTCTCTCTACTGGTTACAAACTCAGGTGTAAGAAAGTACAAGCTAGTTGCTCAATCATGTCCAACTCTTTGCAATCCTATAGACTGTAGCCCACCAGGCTCCTCTGTCCATGGAATTCTCCAGGCAAGAGTCCTGGAGTGGGTTGCCATTTCCTTCTGCAGGGAATCTTCCCGACCCAGGGACTGAACCCAGGTCTCTTGAATTGCAGGCAGGTTCTTTACCATTTGAGCCACCAGGGAAGCCCCAGGTATAAGAGGGGTGCTATTTATAGGACCCCTAAAACTCACACAGTCTGTCTGATCATCCCTCCCATCCTGGAAGAAAGATTGAAGATGTTTCTTCTTTTGACTTTCCCCTAGGTTCTCCTTCTCTATTTTTATTATGTGTTCATAGTGTTTCCTTCAGTGATCCACTTTATATAATTCACTTCTAAAACTTACATTTCAAGAATGCCAAGGCTGAAAGGGAATAAGATGGTAGAGTAGAAAGATGTGGATCTCACCTCTCCCCATAAACACACTGAAATAACTTCTATATGTGGAACAATTCTCACAGAAAACTAACTGGAAACTGGCAGAAGAACTGCTATACAACCAAGTTAGCAAGAAAGAGCTCTACGTAAGTGACTTGGAAGATAGAATAATGGAAATCACTAAATGAGAAGAGCAGACAGAAAAACAATGAAAGAACAAATGCAACATATGAGATCTATGAGATGATTTCAGACATGACAACTGACACATAATAGGTGTTACAGAAAGAAAAGAGAACAAGAATTGAAAGTGTATTTGAAGAAGCTATGGATGAAAACTTCCAAAACCTAAAGAAGAAAACAGATACCAAGTACAAGAAGGACAGAAGGTCCCAAACAAGATGAACCCAAAGATACCCATACCAAGACATACCATAATTAAAATGATGAATTTATTTTATCTTATTTGGCCATGCCACACAGCTTGCATGATCTCAGTTCCCCAACCAGAGATCAAACCCAGGCCACAGCAGTAAAAGTGCCAAGTCCTAAAAACTCAACTGCCAGGGAATTCCCTAAAACGACAAATTTAAAGATAAAGAAAGGATTCTAAAGGTGGCAAGAGGAAAACAAAGAGTAAGTTATAAGGGAACCCCATTATCACTATCAGTAGATTTCTCTGCAGAAAACTCTGAAGGTCAGAAATGAGTGGCATGATACATTCAAATTGCTGAAAGGGAAAAACCTGCAAGCTAGGATACTCTACCCAGCAAGATTATCATTTAAAATAAAAGAAAAAAAGTTTCTCACAAGCAAAAACTAAAAGAATTCAGCAATATTAAACCTACCCACATTTAGAAAACTTAGATCATGGCATCTGGTCCCATTACTTCATGGGAAATAGATGAGGAAACAGTGTAAACAGTGTCAGACTTTATTTTTGGGGGCTCCAAAATCACTGCAGATGGTGATTGCAGCCATGAAGTTAAAAGATGCTTACTCCTTGGAAGGAAAGTTATGATGAATCTAGATAGCATATTCAAAAACAGAGACATTACTTTGCCAACAAAGGTCCATTTAGTCAAGGCTATGGTTTTTCCAGTAGTCATGTATGGATGTGAGGGTTGGACTGTGAAGAAAGCTGAGCACCAAAGAATTGATGCTTTTGAACTGTGGTGTTGGAGAAGACTCTT
>NW_011495013.1:667024-675316 GCF_000754665.1 Bison bison bison | reverse complement strand
AGATCCAACCAGTCCATTCTGAAGGAGATCAGCCCTGGGATTTCTTTGGAAGGAATGATGCTAAAGCTGAAACTTTAGTACTTTGGCCACCTCATGCGAAGAGTTGACTTATTGGAAAAGACTCTGATGCTGGTAGGGATTGGGGGCAGGAGGAGAAGGGGACGACAGAGGATGAGATGGCTGGATGGCATCATGAGTTTGAGTGAACTCTGGGAGTTGGTAATGGACAGGGAGGCCTGGCGTGCTTCAATTCATGGGGTTGCAAAGAGTCGGACACAACTGAGCGACTGAACTGAACTGAACTGAAAAGAAATACTGAAGGATATTCTCTAAGAAAAGAAACAAAGTATTTATAGGACAAGGAAAATCACAATAGGAAAGGCAAATACATAAAAGGATTGACGATCACTTCAGTTCAGTTGCTCTGTCATGTCCAACTCTTTGCGACCTCATGGATTGCAGCACACCAGGCTTCCCTGTCCATCACCAACTCCCAAAGCCTACTCAAACTCGTGCCCTCATGTTGGTGATGCCATCCAACCATCTCACCCTCTGTTGTCCCCTTCCCCTCCCGCCTTCAATCTTTCCCAGTATCAGGGTCTTTTCCAATGAGTCAGTTCTTCACATGAGGTGGCCAAAGTATTGGAGTTTCAGCTTCAGCATCAGTCCTTCCAATGAACACCCAGGACTGATCTCCTTTAAGATGGACTGGTTGGATCTCCTTGCAGTCCAAGGGACTCTCAAGAATCTTCTCCAACACCACAGTTCAAAAGCATCAACTCTTCAGTGCTCAGCTTTCTTTGTAGTCCAACTCTCACATCCATACATGACTACTGGAAAAACCATAGCTTTGACTAGACCTTTGTTGGTAAAGTAATGTCTCTGCTTTTTAATATGCTGTCTAGGTTGGTCAAAGCTTTTCTCCCAAGGAGCAAGCATCTTAATTTCATGGCTGCAGTCACCATCTGCAGTGATTTTGGAGAATACATAGATTAAAACAGAATCAAAAAATTGTAAAAAAAAAAAAAAAAAGTTATAACTACAATTAACAGTAAAAGGATATGCATAACGATGTAAAATAGGACATCAAAATCACAAAATGTGGGTAATGGCAGTATATAGATCTTTTATAGTGTGTTTGAAATTGGATGACTATCATCTTAAAGCCAGGAGATATAGTTTTGAGTTAACATACTTGAGCTCCATGATAAGCACAAATCAGAAATATACAACAGTTTATTTTGAAAAGAATATAAAGGAAATCAAGCATACCACAAAAGAAAATTATCAAACCACAAAAGGAAAAAGAAACAAACAAACAAAAGAAATAGAACTATAAGAACTGAAAAGCAAGGATTATATGGCAATTAGTACATACCTATCCATAATTACCTCAAATGTCAATGGACTAATGCTCCAATCAAAAGACACACAGTGGCAGATTGAATGGAAAAACAAAACAAAACCAAGAACCTGCAATATGCTGCCTATATGAGACTCACTTCAGGGTGAAAGACATACACAGACCAAAAGGGAAAAGATAAAAAATAGACAGCTCAAGAAAATGCAAACAATAAGAAAGCAGGGGTAGCCATATTCACATCAGACAAAATAGATTTTAAAACAAAGCCCATAAAGAAAAGCAAAGAAGGGCATTATATAATGATAAAGGGATCAATGCAAGAAGATAACATGCTTGTTAACATAAATGCCTCCAATAGAGAAGCACCTAAATATACATTAAAAAGAAATACTAACAGACATAAAGGGAGAAACTAACAATAATACAATAATAATAGGCCTTAACACTCCATGATGATAATACAATAATAAAGGACCTTAACACCCCACTGACATCAATAGACAGATTATTCAGAGAAAAAACTCAATAAGGCAACAGAGGTTCTAAATGACACAATCATTTGAACTTAACTGATATCTACAAAACACTACATCAAAAAAATCCAGAAGACAGATTCTTTTCAAGGGCACATGGAACATTATCTAGAATAGATCACATACTAAGTCATAAAACAAGACTCAACTAATTTAAAAGGGTAGAAACTATTTCAAGCAGCTTTTCTGACCAAAATTCTATGAAACCAGAAATCAATCACAGGAATAAAAATTGGAAAAAAATGAACATATGGAAACTAAACAACATGCTACTAAAAACCCAATGAGTTCAACAATGAAATCAAGACTTCCCTGATGGTCCAGTTGTTGAGAATCTGCTTCTAGTGCAGGGGGCGTGGGTTCAACCCTTGGTCAGGGAACTAAGATCCCACATGCCATGGAGCAACTAAGGTTTTGAGCCACAACTAGAGAGTCTGTGTGCCACACAAAAGTCCCCCATGATGCAATGAAGATCCCACATGCTGCAACAAAGACCCAACACAGCCAAATAAACAAATCAAAATGTATTCAAATTGGAAGGGAAGCAGTAAAACTGTCACTATTTAGATATACTATGATACTCTACATGGAGAACCCTAAAGTCTTCACACAAAAACTATTACAATTAATAAATGAATTCAGCAAGATAGCCAAATACATAAATCTACTGTAGTTCTTCAGAGAAGGCAATGGCACCCCACTCCAGTACTTTTGCCTGGAAAATCCCATGGACGGAGGAGCCTGGTGGGCTGCAGTCCATGGAGTCCATAGAGTCAGACACGACTGAGAGACTTCACTTTCACTTTTCACTTATATACACACACACACACACACACACAACAGAATATTACTGTCATAAGAAAGAATGAATGTTACTGCCATTTGCACCAACATGGATGGAACTATAGAACACTATACTTAGTGAAGTCAGATAAAGAAATGCAAATAAGCTATCACTTATATGTAGAATTTAAAAATAATGCAAATGAATCTATATACAAAACTGAAACAGAATCACAGACATAGAAAACAAACTTATGGTTACTAAAGGGCAAAGAAAGGAAAGGAGGGGCAAGTTAGGAATATGGGAGTAACAGGGATTACTACTATAAATAAAATAGATGTTACAAAATTCATTGTATAGCATAGGAAACTATATTCAATATCTTGTAATAACCTCTAATTGAATATAATCTGAAAAAATAAGTAACTGAGTAATTTAGCTGTAACCTGAAACTAACAGGATATTGTAAACCAACTATACTTCAATTTTAAAAAGAATAATTATAAATATAGGCACATGGGGTTTTTGTATCTGTGGAAGGAGGGAAATTTGACAACCTTCATTCATGTTGTCAAACATTGTTGCTAGGAGAATTAAGTACTGTCCCTAAGACTTCTTTGAGAAAGGACAATAGAAAGCTTGTACCTGGTCTCTTCTGAACTTTGTCCTGTGTACATTTTTCCAGTGCTGACCTTAATCTTAATCCTTTCACTGTAATAAACTATAACTATGAATATAACAGCTTTGCTGGGTTCTGTGAGTACTTCTAGTGAATCATTGAACCTGAGGGTGGTCTTAGGGATCCGTGACTACAGTTAGTGATTCCCAAAGCCATAACTCAACCATACATTAAATGTTTGCCAGGTTTTTCACTGACAGGTTACATATTCTGAAATGACCAGATTACTGACATAACCAGTTCCTTGGACTGAGAGGTCACCAATTAGTATATACACCTGAGGAAGCTGGAGAAAGAAAGAAGCCAGAAACAAGATCAACAACATTCGGAAAACTAAGATCATGGCAAATAGATGTGAAACAGTGGAAACAGTGGCTGACTTTATTTTGGGGGGCTCCAAAATCACTGCAGATGGTGACTTCAGCCATGAAATTAAGACACTTACTCCTTAGAAGGAATGTTATGACCAACCTAGACAGCATATTAAAAAGCAGAGACATTACTTTGTCAACAAAGGTCCGTCTAATCAAGGCTATGGTTTTTCCAGTGGTCATGTATGGATGTGAGAGTTGGACAAAAAGAAAGCTGAGGGCAGAATTGATGCTTTTGAACTGTGGTGTTGGAGAAGACTCTTGAGAGTCCCTTGGACTGCAAGGAGATCCAACCAATCCATCCTAAAGGATGGAAAAGTCCTGGGTGTTCATTGGAAGGACTGATGTTGAAGCTGAAACTCCAATACTTTAGCCACCTGATGTGAAGAGCTGACTCATTTGATAAGACCCTGATGCTGGGAAAAACTGAGGGCAAGAGGAGAAGGGGACGACAGAGGATGAGATGGTTGGATGACATCACGGACTCAATGGACATGAGTTTGGGTAAACTCCAGGAGTTGGTGATGGACAGAGAGGCCTGGAGTGCTGTGGTTCATGGGGTCACAAAGAGTCAGACACAACTGAGCAACTGAACTGAACTTATGATCAATAATTTCAGGAATACCTTCTTCCTCAATTTTTTTTCTTAATGGGTTGTTCATTAATTTATTTTTTAAGAAATCATTTTGCCAGTTTTTCTTCTGTTTTAATATTTGGTAGTTCTTGAAACATCCAGAGATTCTTTGAAAAATAAATTAGCTGCTAATACTCTACTTCTCTGACATAAGTCAAACTTAATAGGAATAAGTTACTCTTCATTACCTTCTTTAGTAGAAAACTGACCTTGCATCTTATTTAGCGGAGTAAGAATAGGGGTTATCATTTCAAAAATCATTATTCTGAACCCTTTAAACAATTAATCAGAAAAACACACTCTCTGCTTTGAAAGAGCTTATACACAAAGGACATCAACAAAAGGGCAAATAATAAAACTGGAAATCATAAAAAATAAAAAAGATGATCATTACCCAAGCTCTCTTTAGTTTGTGCATTAACCTTTTCAGCTTTACTGCTCCTATAAAACCTTAGGGAAGAAATCCTGAGTTTTCTTTTCTGAACCATGATTCTCTGAACTGTGATTCCTTGAACCTATGCTATATAAGCCAGATGTTGAGTTTATAAAATATTACATGTGAAAATATTGAAAGAACACTGATAATACATAAGACAAAAGTGAAATATATAGAAACCTCCAATATTTTAAAGCAAAATATCAGGCTCTTAATTACCTTGGAAATCCACTACATTTAGGAATTCTAGCTTTATTCCATATGAACATTTGGAAATTATTCAGATGATAATTTAAAGCAAGGTATTATTATCATTAAAAAGAAAATAACAGCTGTACCAAGTAAACAACCAAAACCATCCCATCTTAGAATTTGAACTTATAAAAATGAACATTTCAAGAAAAGTAGGTTTATAAAGGCCTATGATGACAATGAAAGAGAGTGAAAAAGCTGGCTTAAAATTCAACATTCAAAAAACCAAAATCATGGCATCCGGTCCCATCACTTCATGGCAAACAGATGGGGAAACAATGGAAACAGTGACAGGCTTTTTCTTGCGCTCAAAAATCACTGCAGATGGTGACTGCAGTCATGAAATTAAAAGATGCTTGCTCCTTGGAAGAAAAGCTATGACCAACCTAGACAGCATATTAAAAAGCAGAGACATTACTTTGCCAACAAAGGTCCGTCTAGTCAAAACTATGGTTTTTCCAGTAGTCATGTAGGGATGTGAGAGTTGGACCATAAAGAAGGACGAGTGCCGAAGAATTGATGCTTTTGAAGTGTGGTGTTGGAGAAGACTCTTGAGAGCTCCTTGGACTGCAAGGAGATCAAACCAGTCAATCGTAAAAGAAATCAGTCCTGAATACTCACTAGAAGCATTCATGCTAAAGCTAAAGCTCCAATATTTTGGCCACCTGATGTGAAGAACTGACTCACTGGAAAAGACCCTGATGCTGGGAAAGACTGAAGCCAGGAGGAGAAGGGGACAACAGAAGTCAAGATGGTTGGATGGCATCACCGACTCAATGGACATGAGTTTGAGCAGACTCCAGGAGATAGTGAAGGACAGGGAAGCCTGGCATACTGAAGTCCATGGGGCCGCAAAGAGTCAGACACAACTGAGCGATTGAACAACAACAAATGACAGTAATTTATCTAAATGGGATCTGGGTTATTAAAAAATGCCAGTCACAAGACACTTTCATAAAAAGAAATAAAGATTGAGAGAAAGAAAATGATAATCTACCATACACATTACTACAACATGACCATCTAATCAATGGATTAATTTTACAAAGAATAATCTCAGGCTTTTATTATTGATTTCTAAAGGCAATCCACTGAAAAATCCCTTGGACAGAGGAGCCTGGCGGGCTATAGACCACAGGGTTACAAAGAGTTGGACACAACTGAACAATTAAGCACACACAGCACACACAAAGGTAAGATTCAATACTCTATCAGGAAAAAATTGTCTATAATAGAGTTTGGGCATTAATATTAAATATCAATTAATTGACACAGATGCCTAATGTGCATCTCACTGTTGCAAGGAGAAAATCTTCAAATGTTAATTTGACTCGTGATTTAAAGTACCAACACTCTGGTTGGTCTTTAAATCTAAGTTTTAAAAAAGAAGAGGAGGGAAGGGATGAAATAGAATCTGAAAGTTTAAACTGGAGGAGGGAAAAATGGCTAAGACAGATTAAAAAAAAAAAAAAAGATCACAAGCAGAAAGTAAAGAAATGAAACAGGGAGAAGCTGCTTCTGAACATCACACAAATTTTTCTCTGTGATGACAAATTCCTGGCTTCAGAACTGAGCTACATCATGTCTGTAGACAACCAAAAACACACATTTATAGCTGAGTAATTAATGGGACCTTTTAATTCAGCTGAACAATTGTTAACCAACTCTCAGCAAGGATGTGCAAGGCCCAATAAGTATTAACAGTAAGTAAATGATACATGTAATGCCCTTTCTAGGTGTCTCTTTAGGAAGTTTTATCATTTTAGCCATGCTGGTAATACTCCAAACATTTCTGGAACTTCTTTGGAACTTCTTTTCAGTCAGTATACCAATCAGTACAAACTTAACAGTTTATATTGTATTATAGTTGATGGTTAGTACTAAAACCTGTCTCCAGGCCCTTTGACTGCTCTTATAGTAAAAATATTTGGTTTTGTCCTGGAATCAACTCCATACTCAGAAGTTGATAATTACCCACCATCGAGGAAATCTGAAATATTAACACCTCAAATCCTGGAGGCAGATTAAAAGGGATTTCTACAAAAATTTGGAAGAATAAATTTACAAGCTTCCAAAAGTAAACAAAGAAAATGGCAGTGAATAGGATCATCTTAATTTTGACCCACCTAAGCACAGGGAAATCTACAGTGGAAAACATATCTGACTGAAAGAGATTGTTTTCCTGGAAACTCTCCTTAAAGCCTTGACATCCGCAACTGACCAAAGATATTCAGAAGCCTAAAAACAAAACCTGGGGTATGTGTGTGAGGGTGCGAGGAGGAGGTTCGATGCACCTCAGAAATTCTCTCATTATTCTCTTTTAGTGCTGACTGTCAGAACTGGTACTACTCACACTTAAGTGCACTGAAAGCCAACTCATAGGACAAACGCTGAAAGGATTCATCCTCGGATTCGGTTGAGGACGGCAAGGGCTCATTCCCATACTTTATTAAGGCTTTCTCTGGTGACTTTTCGAGTCTAGTGCCCTGAAAAATGTTCGCTGCCAGAATGTAAACGGAGTCCGGATAGCCAGTTTTTTCGGGTGAACCAGCTGAGCTGTTTTCGCTGCATGCTGGGTCACCTGACAGCGCCAGCGAAGAGAGTTGGGAGATTTCCGCGGTTGTTTCTTCCAAAAACTCCAGTTCATTTGCGGAGTTAAACATGTTTGCCCCCCTGACTGTCCTAGGTAACTCAAGCTTGAATTACAATTCAGATGTTCCGGGAAATGGTTTTCCTTGTTCAAGCATCGTCTCTGTGAAAATAAAAGATTATCCCGGTTAAACCACTATTTCCGCAGGACTACACTTGGTGACCCACCTCGTGTGGCCCTAGAGACCCAGCGGTGGCATTCCCTGGCCGCCCCGAGCATCCCTTACTTGGAGCCGGGAAACCTCCACACACAAAGGGAGAGGGGTGGAGACGGCTCCGAATGGCCTCCGAATTACGAGACCTTAACCGAGGCCCGTTTGGGTGCAGAGCTCCCCCAAGAGCCGCACCTGCGGCCCCTCGGGCGCTGCTTTCACTGGCTCCCGTGAGTCCTCCCTTACCCCAGAGGGCGGATGTTCCCCGGGGCTTTGGGAACAGAGACGCGGCCGCAGCACTTCGGGCACCGGTGCCTGGTATCTTACACAGCGCCCTCGGGGGCCCCGGGACTGCTGGGCTGCCGCGGTGGTCCGCGCAGGCAGTTTGGTTCAAATGAGCTTCTCCCACCCGCCGGGGTCGGGGCAGGGGGGTCGCGAC
>NW_011495013.1:666787-666924 GCF_000754665.1 Bison bison bison | reverse complement strand
GGTTGTCTTCACGAACGCGGCAGCTGAGCGGGGTAGAGCACGAGGCTGGTGGGCCCGCCGGCTCCGGCCGCGAAAAGGTAGGCCTCCCCTGTCTGCGGCAGTCAGCCTGCCCAGGACCCGGGTCTCCGTGGCAACCC
>NW_011495013.1:660435-666666 GCF_000754665.1 Bison bison bison | reverse complement strand
ATTTGGCCAGCGCTTCCTTTCTTGAGTTGCTCCTCCTCTCACCCCGGACACCTGTGCCAGCCCCTCCTCAGGTTGAAGGCCCCTCCATAATTGGACTGCGCAGCCCTGAAGATCCTCGACTTCCCCAGAGTCACAAGTGACCCTTCTTCTCCAACTTGTCCCCTGTGATCTCCTTGAAAGCAAGAATTTTGTATTGCTGACAACACCCAGTTTAGAGGATTAGCGGGCACGCAGGAAATGTTAAAACAACTCAGTGTAGAACTATTGAAGAAGAAAAAAAACAAGGTTAAAAAAAGACGAATCGACTATTTCCACGCTTTTTGGAACAATAGGTACCACAGATATCACATTAGATAGACCCTTCCAGGACTGACTGTGCTGCGCTTAGTCGTGGTGGACTCTGTGACCCCATGGACTGTAGCCTCCCAGGCTCCTCTGTCCATGGAATTTTCCAGGCTAGAATACTGTACCAGAGTGAGTTGCCATTTCCTTCTCCAGGAGATCTTCCCAATCCAGGGATGGAACCCCTGTCCCGTCTTCCGTTTTCCTAAATTAATTGCAAGCAGATTCTTTACCCTCTGAGCCACGGGTGAAGCCTTCCAGGGCAAGTTGTGTAAAGATCTTTGCCAGCCTCCTTCCCAGGAGCTGCCTGCAAAGAAAGATGTTGCTGAAATGGGCCTACAAACAAGCAAATTCACACCCTTCAAAGTATAGAATGGAACTGGGGATATATATAAACTTCCCCCAAAGGGTTTTAATATGGCTACTTTAATTTTTGAGTGTCCTGGAGGGAAGTCTGCATCCTAACTCATCAAAGAAAAACAAACTGTGCTCAAGTATTACAGGTAGTGGGAAAATACTTTAATTTCTAGAATAAAAACCAGATGACTGAGATTTAAGTTTATGTGCATCTTAAGCTTTTTATTGATTGCCTGTTAACCTATCTCCAAAGTGCATGTTCTAAAACTGGAGAAAAAGAAAAGGTTGCTTTTTTCTCTACTGTATACCATTTGTGTTGCTGCTTTGAAACTTCTCCAACAGACTTCAATAGGTCTAATTTTTGAGAGCTTCAATAGCTCTCAAATTTTTCTTACAGTACGATTCAATGAACAAATGCCAATATGAATATATAAAGATCATGTGAAGAATAACATGTATGTACTTCACATTTCTTGCCTGGTTGAAAAAAAATCCTAGGTTTTAAAACAAATGGGCATTGGATTGCGCAACTTGACAAATTACGTTTCAAGTTTTAAGTGAAAAAAATCATGAAATCATTTTAAAAATAAGATTTTATTTTACTGAAAATAAAATAGATGCTAATATCTACTTAAAAGAAAGAAAAATCTGCTAGATACTTGGTCTCCATTTTCTGTATGAAGCAAAAACCAAAGCCTATAAGTTGAATGAAGTTCTTCATTTTGGACTGAGATCAAAGTCATAGGAAAATCTTGCAAGTGCAAGCCCCAAATTCTGCAAGATGTATGGTAAATATACTTGAGTAAATACCTTATTTGCTGCTGGTTGGGAATCTCAAATTTTGTTCATCTTCTTTGTAGAAGTGGTTCAATCTGGAAAAGAAACGTAATTTATGTAACTAAGATCAGTATGGGAGAAGGCAATGGCACCCCACTCCAGTACTCTTGCCTGAAAAATCCCATGGATGGAGAAGCCTGGTGGGCTACAGTCCATGGGGTCACTAAGAGTCGGACACGACTGAGCGACTTCCCTTTCACTTTTCACTTTCCTGCATTGGAGAAGGCAATGGCAACCCACTCCAGTGTTCTTGCCTGGAGAATCCCAGGGACAGGGGAGCCTGGTGGGCTGCCATCTATGGGGTCCCACAGAGTCGGACACGACTGAAGCAACTTAGCAGCAGCAGCAGCAGCAAGATCAGTATGGTCACTCAAGAGATTCTAAATTGTGTTCGCTGGTTCTTTCTCCGTGTGTTAAACAGGAAGGGCTAGACTTTGGCATTTGGTTTATTATCTGTGTAACCTTAGGCAAGTCCTTACATCTCTCAGCTTCAGTTTCTAGACCTATAAGGCAGACTGAATAATAATGCTGCCTTTGAGGAGGTTTGTGAGTATTTAGTGGAATGATGTATGTCAAGATTGTCTGGAAAGTAGTAGCTCAATAGTTAGTTCCTCCTTTCCCCCTCTATTGTTAAGAAGGGGAGAATGGATATTGGGGAACTATTAGTAGCAATTTGCTACAAATTGGTTTGCCCTGACCCCATCACCCACCAGTTATTCTCAATGCACCACTCCCATTATTCTCAATGTGGAGTCTCCCCTACTTAATGTTCCCATAATATTTTGTGCATGCCTGTATGTGTTCATTCATTCATTTATCAGATATATATTAAATTCTTACCGTGTGCCTCACACTTTCCTCAGTCCTAAAGGTTAAAAAAAAATGTATAGAATGATCAGGGACCTTATTCTCAGGAAATTAATGGATATGTATACTTGTATTTTGAGACACTTTATTTTTTACTGTATATATTTATGTGTATCTCTGTATTCCCCACTTCTGCCATCCTTACTTGCATAACCCGGACAATACACACACTCTATAAAATAGTTTTATTGTGTCTTTTAAGTTTTGTTATATCTTTTTATTCCCAGAAAGAGCAAAATATCAGTCTTTCACATGCACAGATTATAAATATGAAGGTGTCTTTAGGGGTCATGGTATATTTTATTATGCATCACACAGTACACAGTATGATCTGTGGAAAATGTGAGATAAAAAGCTAGCTATAAACTTTAAAATACTATTGTCTTTCAAAATATAGTTTGAGTAGCTCTTGTTTGTTTTGTTTTTTTTTTTAAATGATATATCAATGTGACAACTCACTGTATTGAAAACAAGATTTAATGAGAGTCTTTATCCCCAAAGTAAAGCTTAGGCCAACAGTTGTGGGTTAGTGAATTCATGGTTACTATTTACTCTAATCCTCCCTCCTTACCTTTCCTGGTTTATGGGCTCATTGTGGACTTAAAGTATTGGAGGGGAGGACTAGAGGGAAGCATATCAAATCTCAGTGAGCACTACAAAAGTTACCGGAGAGACAGGTATGTGGATTCAGCTGTTGTGAAAGCACGTATGAAAAAATATAGTCCTTGTTTAAATTGCACTCTGTAATATGATCAGAACATTAAGTCAGAGATGATGTAGGAAATTAAGGGTTAGTTACCTGGAGCTTTCTGCAGAAGGAACTTAAAGGAGTGATTTTCTTTCCCCACAGGGTAGAGTATTTTAAATATTTGTAAATTAACATTCCTTGTATTTGAATCAGAGTAGCTCCTGTATGTTAGTCAAGTCGGTATTCAAAAAACATTTGTTCTATGTCTGCATCTCCTTTGCTGCCCTGCAAATAAATAGGTTCGTCAGTACCATCTTTCTAGATTCCATATATATGCATTAATATACGATAATTACCCATGGTTGATTCATGTTGATGTATGGCAGAAATCAACACAATATTGTAAAGCAATTATCCTTCAGTTAAAATAAATAAACTAAAAAACAAAACAAAAACACATTTGCTCACTTGCTTCAGTTTGATCTGGGCATAAAAAGTTGTGCTTAGTTCCAGTGCAACTTGTTATAGAAATGTAAAAAGTGTATGAAACAAAGAATTTTAACTTATGTTCTTAAACATCACAGCACAATTTATCATTATGGCTACTGAGAAATAGTACTACTGATTTGTGTGTGTGTGTGTACAATAATTCTTTCCCTTACTCTTTTTTATTTGACATAGCTATCTAGTGTTCCAGCCTGGACCTAAGCTTTTCCCAACTCTGAACTTTAGAGCTGATAGATATTGAAATAACCCATTCCAGAGGAGGGAGGAGGGATTGATAACCCAAGAAGGCAGGAAACTCACTCTGAGGTAAAGAGCATCAATCCTCTGATGCTGTGTGAGTGTTGATGTGAAGGAATACTTTGCATTATTCAAGTGTTTCCTATCCTAGTCCTTACGGAAACTTGTTTCAAGCAACTTGAAAAGGAAATGCAAAGATTCCTTTGGGCAAATCAAAATATGATTGTGGGTTCTTTACTACAAGACAAAGATTAACCAGAAGAGCCATAACCGTTTGCAGAGCAGGGGTAGAAATCTTCCTTAATTTGGAAACAGCAGGAGACTGAGATGGAGCAGAGTATTTTGAAGGGTAGCCAAGTGAAAAAGAACAGAAGTCCAATTGAGCAAAAGTGCCATTAGGAATAACTTTGAGATTTAGAATCCAAAAATGACAACAGCAACTAAGGAGGAGGACGCAAGAGGAAAAGAAGATTCGGGAGATTTGTAACCCTAGCCCTTGATTGTTCTTGTGGCCCAAGAGAATCAAGGGTTACAACAGACAGCCATTGTAATAAATTTCCGCCATACAGTAGTCCCAGAGTTAGTCATTCAAACACCACATTCATGAATTATTTTTACATATTCATATACTACCAATTATATTACTCAGTGTTTTAAGTCAGAATCATGGCTTTTCTTAAATAGCAATCTTGTACATGGAAAATCATAATCATTTGCCATAAATGAAAATAACCACAACAAAAGCAAAATAACACTATTAAATTCTAGTTAGAAATGGTTGTACCAAAGCTCCAGGCTTGAGGTTGACTGTTCTTGATTAAAAAGGAAAACTGGCTGGGCTTCTTGATGGCTCAGTGGTAAAGAATTTTTCTGCCAATGCAGGAGACAGGGGTTCAATCTCTGATCCAGAAGGATCCCACGTGCCACAGAGCAACTAAGCCTATGTGCCTTAATAGAAAGAAAGAGGAGAAAAAGGAAGATGGGCAATGTTAGCAAGGTGTTAAACACCAGTATAAATGACACTTTTCTCCTTGACAGAGGGAATAGAAGAGAATTGGATAAAGCAACTTTCTCATTGTATGTTTGTTTTTCAACACTAGGTTGGCATACCACTTCAAATCATTTCCCATACTTGGGGAAATACCATACGAAGAGATTTGAGTTCAAGAATTAGAGAAACAATGCTGTCTGAAATAAGAGGAAGAAAATGCAAGTAATTTGAAATTGATCAAAAAAGAATTAGAAGGATCTAATGGCACAGTGGAAGGTTAAAGCGTCTGCGTGCAATGCAGGAGACCTGGGTTCGATCCCTGGGTCGGGAAGATCCCCTGGAGAAGGAAATGGCAACCCACTCCAGTATTTTCGCCTGGACAATCCCATGGACGGAGGAACCTCGTGGGCTACAGTCCATGGGGTCGCAAAGAGTCAGACACAACTGAGCAACTTCACTCACTCACTCACAATGCCACAGTGGAAATAGTGTCAGATTTTATTTTTGGGGGCTCCAAAATCACTGCAGATGGTGATTGCAGCCATGAAATTAAAAGACGCTTACTCCTTGGAAGGAAAGTTATGACCAACCTAGATGGCATATTGAAAAGCAGAGACATTACTTTGCCAACAAAGGTCCATCTAGTCAAGGCTATGGTTTTTCCAGTGGTCATGTATGGATGTGAGAGTTGGACTGTGAAGCTGAGCACTGAAGAATTGATGCTTTTGAACTGTGGTGTTGGAGAAGACTCTTGAGAGTCCCTTGGACTGCAAGGAGATCCAACCAGTCCATCCTAAAGGAGATCAATCCTGGGTGTTCACTGGAAGGACTGATGTTGAAGCTGAAACTCCAACACTTTGGCCACCTCATGCGAAGAGTTGACTCATTGGAAAAGACTCTGATGCTAGGAGGGATTGGGGGAAGGAGTTCACTCATGTCCGAGTGAACTCCAGGAGTTGGTGATGGACAGAGAGGCCTGGCATGCTGTGATTCATGGGGTCGCAAAGAGTCGGACACGACTGAGCGACTGAACTGAACTGAATGGCACAGTTGTAGTGGGACTTTGAAACCAGAGTCAGAAGACCTGATTTTTAGTCTTAATGTGTGTGTGTGTTTAGGCACTCAGTCGTGTCCAACTCCTTGCAACCCTGTGGACTGTAGCCCTCCAGACTCCTCTGTCCATGGGATTTTCCAGGCCAAAAATTCTGGAGTGAGTTGCCATTTAGTTGTATGCTGCTACTGCTAAGTCGCTTCAGCTGTGTCCAACTCTGTGCGACCCCATAGATGGCAGCCCACCAGGCTCCCCCATCCCTGGGATTCTCAGGCAAGAACACTGGAGTGGGTTGCCATTTCCTTCTCCAATGCATGAAAGTGAAAAGTGAAAGGGAGGTCGCTCAGTCGTGTC
>NW_011495013.1:633520-660335 GCF_000754665.1 Bison bison bison | reverse complement strand
CCATTTAGTTGTATGCTGCTACTGCTAAGTCGCTTCAGTTGTGTCCAACTCTGTGCGACCTCATAGATGGCAGCCCACCAGGCTCCCCCATCCCTGGGATTCTCAGGCAAGAACACTGGAGTGGGTTGGCATTTCCTTCTCCAATGCATGAAAGTGAAAAGTGAAAGGGAGGTCGCAGCAGTCGTGTCCGACTCTTAGCGACCCCATGGACTGCTGCCTACCAGGCTCATCCATCCGTGGGATTTTCCAGGCAAGATTACTGGAGTGGGTTGCCATTGCCTGGGCAAATCTCTTCTTTCTGTATGTTCTTTGACATATTCAAATCAAGCTTCCCTGGTGGCTAAGCGGTAAAGAATCTGCCTGCAGGAGCCACAGGAGACACAGGTTCAATCCCTGGGTTGGGAAGATCCCCTGGAGAAGGGCATGGAACCCACTCCAGTATTCTTGCCAGGAGAATCCCATGGCCAGAGGAGCCTGGTGGGCTGCAGTCCATGGGGTCACAAAGAGTTGGACATGACTGAAGCAACTTGGAACGCTTGTATGCTCAAGTCTGTGATTTATTTACTAAGAAAAAAGTGAGTGAGAAAGGATTTAATGAGCCTGAAAAGATTGGCAGTTTATAGGGGGAAAATATTTAAATATCTATTTTAATGTTTACTTAATATCTATTAAAATATCCATTTAAAAGTTTATTTTGACAAAAAATGCAGAAATGGAAGGATAAAAAAACAAAGATATACAACATATAGAAAACAAATAGAAAAATGGTTGATACAAATTCTACCTAATCTGTATTTACATTAAATATAAAGGGGTTAGTAAGATGGATTTAAAAGTCCCAACTAATGGATTGAAAGTGAAAGGATGGGAAACTATAGCCTTGCAAAATAGAACCAAGAGAGTCTTCAGAGACTGGCTATACTGTTATCAAACAAAATAGACTTTAAGATAACAGTTGTTTCTATAATATGTTTTTCTTAGAAAACATACCTGAATATATCAGTACACTCTGGCATTTGCAAAATGTTAGTAAATTTGTGGCATGTCAAAAAATTCCATTGAATCAGTGATTTCATTGGGAGCATTGGATATGTATTTTGGGTCACAGTACAGCATGTATGAAGTGGTATCAACTAATACATATAAACTACAAGGATATATTATACAACATGGAAAATATAATTAACATTTTATGATAATTATAAATGGAATATTCTTCCCTGATAGCTCAGTTGGTAAAGAATCCACCTGGAATGCAGGAGACCCTGGTTTGATTCCTGGGTCGGGAAGATCCACTGGAGAAGGGATATGCTACCCACTCCAGTATTCCTGAGCTTTCCTTGTGGCTCAGCTGGTAAAGAATCTGCCTGCAATGAGGGAGACCTGGGTTCAATCCCTGGGTTGGGAAGATCCCCTGGAGAAGGGAAAGGCTATCCACTCCAATATTCTGGCCTGAAGAATTCCATTAATTGTATAGTCCATGGGGTTGCAAGTTGAACACGGCTGAGCAATTTTCATTAAGTGGAATACAACCTTCTAAAATTGTGAATCACTACATTGTACGCATGTAACTTATATATCAACTGTACTTTAATATTTTTTTTAAGTATAAATAAATTTAAAAAACAGAGCTCTTGCCTCAATGCTAATCCATGGACTGTGGCCCACCAGGCTCCTCTCAGTTCAGTTCAGTTGTTCAGTCATGTCTGACTCTTTGTAACTCCGTGGACTGCAGCACACCAGGCTTCCCTGTCCATCACCAACTCCCAGAGCCTACTCAAACTCATGTCCATTGCGTCGGTGATGCCATCTAACCATCTCATCCTCTGTCACCCTCTTCTCCTCCTGCCTTCAGTCTTTCCCAGCATCAGGGTCTTTACCAATGAGTTTGTTCTTCATATCAGGTGGCCAAAGTATTGGAGTTTCAGCTTCAACATCAGTCCTTCTAGTGAATATTCAGGACTGATTTCCATTAGGATGGACTGGTTGGATCTTCCTTGCAGTCCAAGGAACTCTCAAGAGTCTTCTTCAACACCACAGTTCAAAAGCATCAATTCTTTGGCTCTCAGCTTTCTTTATCCATGGGTTCCTCTATCCATGGGATTTTCCGGGCAAGAATACTGGAGTGTGTTGCCATTTTCTTCTCCAGGGGATCTTCCTGATGCTCTGCATCAGGATTGAATCCACATGTCCTACACTGCAGGTGGATTCTTTACTGCTGAACCATGGAGGAATCCAGAGAGACTCAATGCTAGAATATTCTAGCAAATCAGACTGCATGAAAGAGGTAAAAGTTTAGTTTTCATAGAGATCTTTGCCCTAAAGTTCAGGATACATAATTTAATTGGTATGAAATTCCTTTGTGAAATGTCAGAGTCACTTTACACTGAAATTGTATATGTCGCCTTAGCGTTTAAATGCTTGAGCAAATATAAAAAAAGATATTAAAAATGATTTTTTTTCATTTTAATTCTAAAGTTAAGGATTACAAAGAATCATATCAAATGGCTGGAAGGGATATTTTATGTTTTCATATAACTAAGTAAAAATTCCCATCTCCCCACCCCTCAACAAATTAACCCACCCACAACAGACCAATCAAATGAGTAAATACTCATAACAACAAAAACCCTGAAACAATGACTCCTCACTAGGTTTGAGTGTACTATTTTAAACTAGATTTAGGGAGCCATCTGCTGGTAAATTGATGAGCTGTCTGACTTTTTTTTAAAGAATAGAGTTGCCAGATAATTTACAAAATGTTCAGTTCAATTTGAGAATTCCATGGGGTCGCAAGGAGTCGGACTTCTACTTTCTTTTACTGAGTGACTTTTACTTTCTTTCACTTCAGTTAAATTTGAATTTCAGATAAACTACAAATAATTATTTTAGCATAAATATATCAGGGCAGTACTTGCTTCATATTCCAACACTACTTTAAGTTTATAATTATACTCTTTTAAGTGATTCAGAAAAGTTTGTCTTGAAATCCAGATAGTATGATTATTTAGGAATGTGTGTGTGTGTGTGTGTGTGTGTTAGTTGCTCAGTCGTGTCTGACTGTTTGCAACGCCACGGACTATAGCCCGACAAGCTCCTCTGTCCATGGAATTCTCCAGTCAAGAATACTGGAGTGGGTTTCCGTTCCCTTCTCCAGGGGATCTTCCCGACCCAGGGATCAAACCTGAATATGGCAGATAGATTCTTTACTGTCTGAGCCAATGTATTCATTGCTATATTCACATGCTCCAGCATGATGTGTTTGTCTTCCTCTGTTGTATTTTTATCTGTCTCTGTTATTTTTCACTTGAGTTTTCCTAGTCTGTGTATTTCTTTCCTGCTGCTACAGTCTCATATTAAAGAATCTAGAGGACTTCCCTGGTGGTCTAATGGTTAAGACTCCACACTCCCAATGCAGGGACATGGGTTCAATCCCTGGTTGGGGAACTAAAATGTGGCATAGTGTGGCTTAAATTTTTTTTAATTTTTCAGAAAAAGAATCTGGGTCAATTACAGCTTAAAAATGGAAAACCAAAAGAGAATTCATCTTATTTTCTATAGTACCTCAGTTGCAGATTCCACTTATCTTTTAAAAAGTAAAAGGGTATACATGTATATTTTATTTTTGACCTTTAACATTTTAATTTGTGTTTAATTGGTAATTTATTCACATGGTTTTAATTTAAAAAAAAAATACAAGAGAATATTCAGTGAAGAATCTCTCTCACTCCTGTCTTTGACATAGAGATAACCAATATATCTTACGTGGTCCTTAGTCATCTTAAGAAAGGTCATTTATTTTAAAGTAAAAGAAGGCAATAGGGTTGTCTCTCAAGGGGAAAAAAAGTATTGTAGGTGACAATAAAAGACATTTCTTTCTTCATAAACTATAGTTTTTAATTGAATTGCTCAATTTTACTTTGCCTATGGGGCAAATATCTAGAAAATGTATTCTCTTAAATCTTGGTAGCATACGAATAATTGCCTATAGCTGCAAAATTCAAATTACTAAAAACCCATGTTATAAAATATCACAAGAGGGAGATATCGCTTCATAAAAATAGTTAAAGAGGGGGAAAAGTCTTTTGTCTGTTTTGGACACATTTTTCCCTCACTATCTTGTCTTCAGTCATTTGAGATAGTGACAAGCATTCAAACGGCCTATATTCAAATCCCTGTTTTGTCTCATTCTGTTTGTAGTTCTGAATTAAATTGACCTTTAGGAGTCTTAAGATCATCTGTAAATTCAGGCTTATGCTCTTGTTTTGAACATTACATTAAATAATATATTTGAAATGGTGATGCCCTCCAGCCAAAGCTAGGAACACACCTGCAGTTGGACAAGTTGGGTTTATCACTCATTGCAGTAAGGCAGAATGCACGCCGTGGGTGGAGGGAGGCCTCTCAGTAGGAGGAAAGGACCTATTATAGGAGTTGGGCTGTGGTTGGACCATTTGTGGGAGGATCTGACGAAACAGGGTTTCCTCTAGATTGAGTGCTGTTAGAATGCAGGGACAATTAATGACTGGATAACTTGAAATTTATTTATAAGGGAGGGTGTGTGCTGTGTGCTTAGTCACTCAGTCATGTCCAGCTCTTGCCAACCCATGGACTGTGGCCTGCCCACCAGGCTCCTTTGTCCATGAGGATTCTCCAGGCATAATACTAAAGTGGGTTGCCACGCCCTCCTCCAGGGGATCTTCCCAACCCAGGGATCAAATCCAGGTCTCCCACATTGCTGGTGGGTTCTTTACCATCTGAGCCACCAGGGAAGCCCCATAAGGGAGGGTAGAGTGAGGCTAAATTCTTATGGTAAAGAAGCAGTACTGAGTCCTGTGAGTGGGAAAACAGCTAATTGGTATTTTGTGTGTTGTAGAGTGACTTTGTGTTTGTCCATGCTTAGACAAAATTATGGAGAAGGCAATGGCACCCCACTCCAGTACTCTTGCCTGGAAAATACCATGGACAGAGGAGCCTGGTAGGCTGCAGTCAGTGGGGTTGCTAAGAGTCAGACACGACTGAGCGACTTCACTTTCACTTTTCACTTTCATGCGTTGGAGAAGGAAATGGCAACCCACTCCAGTATTCTTGCCTGGAGAATCCCAGGGACGGGGGAGCCTGGTGGGCTGCCGTCTATGGGGTCCCAAAGGGTCAGACCTGACTGAAGCGACTTAGCAGCAGCAGTAGCAGCAGACAAAATTAAGAAGTTGTCTTGTTTTGTCTCACTTGCTCATGGTCCCAGAGAGACCTTGACTGATGTGGGTGTTTTGTGAAGTGGTATATGTCCAAAGGAGAATAACTTGACCTAGCAATGAACTCCAGGCCAGCTTCTGAGCACA
This sequence comes from Bison bison bison, assembly GCF_000754665.1. Taxonomy (NCBI): domain Eukaryota; kingdom Metazoa; phylum Chordata; class Mammalia; order Artiodactyla; family Bovidae; genus Bison; species Bison bison. The sequence continues at coordinate 654,996 of NW_011495013.1, read as the reverse complement.
TGCAAGTCTAGCTATAAGTTAAAGATCAATTGTTGGGTGTCAGGGGTTGCTTTTTTTCCTTCTTAGAAATCATCTGGCACTTAGCTAATGCTCAGTAAAACTTGATTAGACCTAGATTGTATTCAAATTATTTGATGATATATTCTTCTCACCTGTCACTGGACAATGAGCTTCAACAGGACAGAGGTAATGCTTCGTTCAACCTCTCTCTTTCACATGAAACAGGTACTAATTCTACTGATACAATAAGTGTCTTCACAGCTTTGCTCTTGGTATCACTACTCCTCTCTCCCTCCCTTCTGTGTTTTCCCTTCCCTTTTACTCTCTTAATCAGCTGCAGTAAACAAGTATATGTAAGGTTGATAAAGCAGTGATTTCTGTAGCACAATCATAGAATGATATTGTTTTAAAGAAGTCAGCCAAAATAGAAATTGTCTCTGTTCTCCCAACCATTTAAGGGGGTCTATAGTAGCTCATTTAAATTTGTCACTATTTTTTAAAAGTATAGATAAATCAATAATCCTCATTAGTTAGAATTCTCTTGAATCCAGAGGCTTCTAGAAGCCTCTCATCTTCCCTCACCACAATTCCATACACTCGCTTTGTGGTCTGTGGTCCCCTCACTTCTCACCTTTCTGCTCTTCACAGTACCACACAACACACTTGGAAGGACCTGCTGCTTTTCACAGACTCTGTTTGGTTTCCTCTGGTTCTATTTCCTTCTTAAAGAGTTTGGGTGGGTGTGGGTGAATTTTCATTTCCTGTAATGGTGGGCAAGGTTTTTCAGATCTGTGTTCTCATAGGAAAAACAAAATTTCTGGAAAAATATGAAAACAGTAACTGGATGCTTCAAATTAGTCAAGAATCAAAAGACTAAAGCTAAAGCTAACACAAGAACCAATAAAAGTGATCAGAATACAGAATCTGCTTTTACTCTGAGAGCATTTGTTGATCCCAGCAAATCTGAAACTTCATTGAGATGGCTTTGACTGGTGAGGAGGTCAGAAATGAAAGCACTGGGTCTACAGAAGACGCAAAGTCTAGTAAGAGACTGTTCCCACAGTAGGCTGAGAGGGTTACAAAGGGTTACACCCTTAGAGTCAGGCTGAACCAGAAGTAAATGAGACTTCAAGCAGACTTCCTGTGTGAGTTGGGCAAGTCTTGGACCCACAGGTCTCATGTTGGCTGTGCCCCCAGGGACCTGTAAAAAATAAATGCCCTAGAAGATTCCTCAAAATCTTCTTTTGAGGAAGGGACCTTTCATCTAGGCCTCAAATCATTCCTACAAATAATATAAGATGCATGTTTCCTTTACATTAATGTTTATTATATTTTCACTATTATTTTTCATTACATATTTCTGAAAATAAAACCTCTAAAACAGTTCTTAAAAGACAGGCTTTAAGTGTGAACAGTAAAACATTGTATGTACAACAAGTTTTAAAATAGTTAACTCATAGGGATCCAAGTTTCATGAGATCAGAGTGGAAGAAACTCATGTTTATAGAACAGAGAGGACTCTAGGCAGAAGGCAGGGACCTAAGGAGCAGCCATGGCAGAAGAAGGGGTTTTTGAAACAATGAGAGGTTTCACTTCTGGGAGCAGAAACCAACATTGTGAAAATTCTATAAATTGATCAAAGAAGTAGATGAGAAACTGAGCAATGCATACTTCATTAAAAACTGTTGGTCATTTTATGACCTGCCTTCTTACATAAGTAGGCATCCTTTCCAAGTTAAGGAAAATAAAACACAAGAATGTTTAATAATTTGCCATTAATCACTATCTTAATATTCTTACTTTAAAAGTTAGTAGCTAGGGACCTTCCCTGGTGGTCCAGAGGTTAAGAATCTGCCTTGCAATGCAGGGGTTGGGGGGTTGATCCCTGGTCGGGTGACTCAGATTCCACATGCGTTGGGCCAACTAAGCTCAGGCACCTCTGCTCCTAGAGAGGCCCTCAGACTATGACTAAGACTTGCCGGAGCCTAATTAATTGATTAATCTTTTTAAAAAGTCTCCCTAAACATCTACCTTTTTTAAAAGTTAGGTCCAGGTTCAATATTTGTCACTGTGAACTTGCTGAGAGAGATGAATCTCATAGAGAAAGAAAGCAGGTCACTGTTTGCCAGGGGCTGGGGTGGGGAGTGGATAAGGAGTGACTGTTAATGAATATGAGGTTTTATGATTAAAATCAATGGGATGGTAATGGGAATAGACACAGTTCTTGCCCTCATGGAGATTTATTTATGAAGGAGATAGACAAGTAAAACAATCATTGCAGTACAGTGTGTTAAATGAAATAGTGGGAGTAGTGGAGGAAGCAGAGTCAGTAGCATTTATTCAGGAAATAACTTCTAATAATGAGTAAGAGTTAGTCAGAGGCAGAAGGATGGGAGGCAGCAGGAAGTAAGTTATGGTGTTCCGAGCAAAATAAGTATTCAAAGGCTCAGAGATGAAACACCTCATGGCATGTAAGGAATCTGAAAAAATTATATCAATGGGAATAGGGGAAGCAGAGAGAGACCTTGGATGGGATTCAGAACAACTACACAGGGACTCATAGGTCATATCAGGGAGTGTCAACTCTATCCCCTTGGAGAACCATCACAAGTTTTAAAGGAGGCAACTGACATGATCTGATTTGAGTTTTTGAGAGATGGAAAAAGGTATTACAGAAGGCAGAAGACATTCACTTCAGATAGGAGCAAAGGACAGACAGCTCTTTCATTGTAACTGAGAGGGAAGGAGAGGGTATTTTGGATGCATTTAAGTTTCTGAGCTTCAAGCAGTGTGTGCTGAAGCCAGCTTCTACTAGCTATCAGGAGCCGGTTGTTAAATTTTCAGGAATTTTGAGATCTGGTTAACTTATGCTAATAGTTTTGATTCAGCCATAATGGGAATATTTATCCCATGGAAGTTGGCAACATTACAAATCAGAACTCCTCCACATCGCACCCTGCAGACGATCAGTTATTAGGCATCTACCATCACATCCCTGGAGGGCAGGAAAGACAAAGAACTCCCATCTAAACACCGTCTTCTCTGTTGGAAAAGAAGACAGATTTCATGCTAATATCAGAGCTTTGAGGAAAGTGAATAGAAGTTGAATCCTATGAAGCATGGCAGACAGACAGAGCCACCTAGGAAATATGAAATGACTACCAGGCTGTATTGAGGGACCAACTCAGGTTGGAGACCGTTAGTCTTCAGTGGAATCAATCCATGTAGTTGTATGATTTCTCCTGCAAGCTAAGCCACCTGGGGAGCTCAGCAGAGATGGGGTTGAGTGGTTTGGTCCAGAGCCAGTCTTTTGCCTGGCAGTTATGATGGAAGAACTAATGCAGAAAGGATGACAAAGCTGTTTACAAGAAAGTAGCTGCAGAAATGGGCCATGGAGCCTAAATGGTGAAGGGAAAGGGAAAGTGTAAAGTCGCTTAGTCATGTCCGACTCTGCGACCCCGTGCATTATAGCCCACCAGGCTCCTCTGTCGATGAGATTCTCCAGGCGAGAATATTGGAGTGGGTAGCCATACCCTTCTCCAGGGGATCTTCCCAACCGAGAAATTAAACCCTGCATCTCCTGCATTGCAGGCAGATTCTTTACCATCTGAGCCACCAGGGAGAGAGGTGGAAATAGAAGGTGATAGGTAAGAAGAAGGTGGAGGAGTTGTATCTTCCTGGTATCACATGCTTTGAGACCTCTTCCTGTAGGCTGGTCTCACCTTTGTAACTTGGTCCTCCCATTTGACAACGCCACTTTTAGAATGTGAATCCAGATCCAGGTCCCTCAACCTTATATGAAACTCTAGCTTCATCTAACCACCAAATGTTGTATTTGTGTCCTTATTTTGGGCTTCACTTGTGGCACTAGTGGTAAAGAACTTGCTTGCCAATGCAGGAGACACCAGAGACACGAGTTCGATCCCTGGGTCAGAAAGATCCCCTGAAGGAGGGCATGGCAACCCACTCCAGTATTCTTGCCTGGAAAGTCCCATGGACAGAGGAGCCTGGTTGGCTATGATCCATAGGGGTGCAAAGAGCTGAACTTGACTGAAGCAACTTAGCTCACACACACACACACACACACATCCCTATTTTAGACATCATATTTTAAAAATTGCAGTGCCCAGTGTCACTGGAACAGCCTAACAGCATTATTAACCACACAGGATAAATAAACTGAAGCAGGGATAGGCAGATTTTTACCATTTTAGGGGTGATGATCAGATATTTGGGAATCTTTGCTCATCATGTTGATGCACATCACCAGTGAACAATGACTGATATCCTGTCCTGTATACAATCACTCTAGATGAGCAATAATCATGAGGACATCATTTTGCAGGTTATTAGAACATGAAAGTATTAAGTAACATGGGAGAAGTTCAGAGAGTTAATGTGAAATTTCTAAATAACCTTCAAATAAGCTTATTTTCTTACAATAATTTAACCACAAGCAGGAAAATCCTTTCCAGATTATTGTTTATGGGATATGACCAGAAGCTGACTTAGTGATGGGACTGTTAACTGGCAGAACCTCAAAAAAGAACAATCCGGCTGTCATAAGACAAGACTCAGGGCATATGAAATATAAATTTAATATCAAATGACAATGGGTTTTCCTAGCTGACACCTGTTTATATCTTCCAAACATGCTAAAGAGTATAACTGTCTAGATTCAAACCAAGTGACCTTGACTGAGTGGTGAGGATTTCCTGTATTTGTATGTTTTGTCACTTAGATGTCACCAGGACTCAGGCAGATGCAGGGCAGCCCACTCTGTATGGGGGAGAAGGGGTTGCAGGGAGCAGGCCCTTCCTGGGATGTCCCTCACTCTGGAAGACTGTTGGGCTCTGGGTCACGTTCCTACGTGTGACAGACAGGAGGGCCCTATGGGTCAGGCACCTGCTCACCTCTGACCTCAGAAAAATAAATTTTAAAGAAAAAAATAAAAATAAGAGTATAACTATCAAAAATCTATGTACTTGGTGACTACATTTGCCATGCCACCTTTCCTTAAGATTGAATACATTGAGTGTAGTGCAATGTTATTTCTCAATATGTATATGTTACAGGAATTTTCTGTCTGAATTAAAAATGTGTTTTCAATGAGATAACTGAATTCATGGTACTCTTGTGTTTGTGATTCATCATGATTAGTGCCAGATTCAGTAAATATAATTCATTTTCACCCACTACCTTGAGATTAGCTGGATGTTATGGCTTTGAAAAAGCTAGACTCCCTGGTGCTATAGATATAAATACTGTCCAATGTAACTTATGTTCTTTTTTATGAGATAAATGAGGGTGAGTGGCATGCAGTTTTCATACCGAGGGAGGCACTTCCTTCTCCTTCAAAGTGATTACGTCACTGCATTTCCCACTGGGATAGCTGACCCCTCAAAAACATAGCAAACAGAACTATTGATTTTAATCCCCTCATACTAGATTTTTTTTCTTACCTTTTTTCCCCCACCTGACCTTTTTGTCTTTTCTAACCTTGAGGTATTTGGATACACAGTAAGAGGAAGAAATATCTGGGAGAGCAGGAAGTATATGACGATTTTCTTTCTCTTGTCACTCTCCACATTGGCCAGCAAGGGGAGTTATAGGAACAATTTCAGGGATTTGAGCTGAGACGCTTGCTTCCCACAGTTGATTACTAGTCACCATGTCTCTTGCACTGGACTTTCTTGTGTAACTCGGCAAGAATTGTTTTCTACTTCCGTGTACCTGTATAGTTTTTCTTTCATCTAATAGGTTGCTGATGAAAAATTGTGAACTTCAAAGTAAAAAAATCTAACAGAATGGTAGGACACTGGAAATGAAGTGAGTTTCTATGCCCAGGTGGCATAAAAATCTAATTGTAGCCGGGAGCAGCCCAAGCCCCCTTAATGCGGATAAGGCAGCATTCAACTGGCTTCAATAAAAAGGGACTTAAATGGAAGGGAGGTGGCCTTGAGGAGAGCCGCCCCGGCTGCCAGGACTGAGAAGGCCATTGTTCTGAGTTCTCCTGGGGCTTATGGAGATTGAAGAAGCACCTGCTGCCTTCCAGAGCTGAATGTTTCAGGCCAGTCCTGAAACCACCCAGGGCTGGAACACTCCCCCGGTCTCTGGCCCCCAGCCAGTCAGGCGATAGAGATTCAAAGACATGGGGAGAAGGTGTGGGAAGAGCCCTCAGGAGGGATCTAGAGAGACAGTTGCCACTCTCTGAGCAACCCAGGAGAGCTCTCTCCCCTTTAAATCACATTTCATGCTTCTTGAATGACAGTATGAATCTGTGCTCAATTGTGTCCAATTCTTTGTGACCCCATGGACTGTAGTCCACCAGGCTTCTCTGTCGATGAAATTTTCCAAGCCAGAATACTGGAGTGGGTTGCCATTTCTTCCTCCAAGGAATCTTCCCAACCCAGGGACTGAACCTGCATCACTTGCATCTCCTACATTAGCAGGCAGATTCTTTACCAACTGCGCCATTAGCTCCAACCAAGCCTTTCTGTGGTCTTCAGTGGAATCCCTCTACTAATAACATTTTAATATCTGACCACTCTCACAGATAATGGTTCACTTCATTTGCTTATTTTGGGACCAGAATCAATGATCATGTACCCTCCTTAATGTCTTGATTCTGCTTCCCCAAGCCCCATCCTGACTACAGAAAACACTTTGCTGTTAGTGGCAAAATACACTAAAACTCATAATCACTAGTTTTCTCTATGTGAAGGTCAAATTCTAATTTAAATTATTTTAAGTATATATCTTGAATAAATTATGATCCCATACTTTGTTAATGAACAAACATTGCATAGTATGGAGAAAAGAATCTGGTCCTGAGAGGAGGAGATGTAGATTTTAGTTTTGACTCTGCCATTTAATAGCTCTACAGTCTTAGACAAATCACATGATTTGAGGGAATTTAAGTATTCTCACTACAAAAATAAGGAGGGTGGGCAAACTCAGTGGACAAGATTCCAGACTTGAGAGTCAGGCTGAGCAGGACTTTAATCCTGGTTATTTCATGTATTAGCTAGATGTCTTTAAGCAAGTGACTATTAGCATTGTTTTAAGGCTTTAATGAGATAATGTACATGAAATCCTTAGCCTCCTTCTTAGAATGTAATAAGCACTCAACAAAGAATAATTATGATAATAACCATGATAATGATCTTAAGTATTAAGGTTTTATTAGGGCATTTTTAAAACACTCTGAAAGGCAATGACTTGACCCAAATGGTATGAGCAATTGCTCTGAATGCAGCTGTTTATGTGATTCTGTGCTTCTTCAGAGAATTTGTTAAGAAATAGACTGAAAGTATAGAGAACTTTGTAAAGGGTTAGATTTTGTTATGTAGTATTGCAGTCACATATTCTGCAAATAGCAAACAATGAGATTATAGGCATTGTGATAAATACAGTCTTGGGCTGATTTCCTTTTTTTATGTCATAGTGTAACACCTACTAGAAAATCTGAAAAGGTTAAACTTTATTTTTAATAGTAGTGCAGTGAGTGAAATAAGAAAGGAATTGGTTCTTTTTAATTTTAAAACTGACAGTTTTCTTTCAGTCTACAAATTTTGAAAATGTTCTGTCTGTAATGTTCAGGTTTAATTTAAAATTATTCTCAGATAATAATAATTACTGGAAATGAGCTGTGTTTACCAGCTCCATAATGAGAATGGCAAATAGATAGAACTTAATGAATTAGTATCTACTGAATGTCCATTATGTTTCAGGCACTGCTCTAGGTGTTAGGATATAGTAGTGAATAAAACAGACCAAAGTCCCACCCTTGTGAAACTGACCTTCAGTTGAGGTTTGCCCTTTGTCCGGATGCCAAATCTAATGGAGGGCCTGACTGTCAGGCTCTGGTGACAAGAATCAGGAGACCACACCAGGGCTCACTGAAAAAGGACGCTGTGGCTGTCAGGTGACTTCCATCGGGGGTGAGTGTGGCAGCGTCCTGGACTGTGCTGTGCTTACCATCCTCACTGGAGAGCAGCACTGTCCAGTCAGGTAGCCACTTGCCACATGTGATTATTGAGCTGTTGAACTGTGGCTAGTCTAAATTGAGGTATACTATGAGTATAAAATACACAGTAGATTTCAAAGACCTAGTAAGAAAACAAGAATAATAATTTCAAAATAATCATTTCATATTGATGACATTAAAATAATATTGTAGATATATCAGGTTAAATGAAATATGTTATTAATTTTGTATTTTACTTTTTTAAAATGCGGCTACTAGAACATTTTAATATTATACATGTGTGAAAATCTCTCAGTCATGTCCAACTCTTTGCCACCCCACGGACTACACAGTCCATGGAATTCTCCAGTCCAGAATACTGAAGTGGGTAGCCATTCCCTTCTCCAGGGGATCTTCCTAACCCAGGGATCAAACCCAGGTCTCCCACATTGCAGGCGGATTCTTTACCAGCTGAGCCACCAGGGAAGCCCTTATTATTATGCATGTGGCTCTCATTGTATTTTTGCATAGCAGCACTTGTGCAGTGTTACGTCCTGATTCGAGTGCATGTTACACCACAAACTTCTTAACCAGCACAGGCAGGAGGCAACACTATGAAAAAGCAAAAATGTGCTGGCTTCTTTTACTGTTTCTTCTTTTAAGTACTGTCTTATCCCTTAGTATTTGGCCTATAACTCCTCCTCTCAGATACTTTTCATGGAGCTATTTCCAGGCAGTTTTCCATACTTCAAAGCTGTCCTATCCTATAAGAACTTTACTGCTCAGAGTCCCTTTTCTGTGAGATATTTAGCTTTCTAAGATGTTAATAGATTCTGATAGTTTAGGATATCATCTTTTAAAATGTGTCCATTAAACACATATACCCTGTAATTTAAAAAAATGGGCTACCCTGGTGGCTCAGTGGTAAAGAATCTGCCTGCCACTGTAGGAGATGTGGGTTTGATCCCTGGGTTGGGAAGATCCCCTCGAAAAGGAAACAACAACCCACTCCAGTATTCTTGCCTGAGAAATTCCATGAACAGAGGAGCTTGGCGGGCTATAGTCCATGAGGTCGCACAAGAGTTCGGCATGACTTAGCGACTAAACAACAACAATCCTTTAATAAAATACCTTAGCTGAGAAAAATCAATTTCAAGTAGTGGTGACTTTGTGCTAAGTAATAAAGCTGGAGCACTTTTTCTTGCTGGCACAGAAACATAGAGACTATAACCACACCTTGTCCACAACTGTCCATTGTGATCAAGACCAGCCAGGTCTCCCCTACACATCCTGCCTCCCTAGTATTTGGGCATCATTTCACAGTTCACTAAGTGTCTGCACAGGTTTCTTATTTTCACCTCCAACTAGTCCATGAAATAAATAAGGATGGACCTATCAGCTGATTTAAATGGGAGATTTTTAAACATGAGGCCGGGCGCAATAGGTCTTCTGGTTATTGGGGCCTGTGGAGAAAGGGTGGAGGAGGAGTCCCAGCTGATCCAGGGGGATGTGGGGAATATTAGAAAAGGAAAGTGAGTAGAACTATCCTAAAGGTCTTAGCTATGGGTTGGAGAGGGCTTCATGTTGGCATAATGGGGCACTAGGGCTGGATTAGAACACTGTAGTGAGAGTTATACTGTATCTCAGAAGGCAACTTATTTTTCAAGTAATATTAAAAACATATGTTCAGATATAGAGGAAAGGGAAAAGGATGGAATGAGAGAAAATATAGAAGATATGCGAAATTAATGAAGGGGATGATGGAAAGCATATTAACTTGTTGAAATGAGCAAATATAGAGGATAAAGAGAGAGAACCAAAATCTAAACCAAATCAATCAGTATTGTGTAAGATGAGAACATTAGATGTGATAAGCTAAACATAACCTTTAAAAAGCAGAAACTGTCAGTTGTGGCAGAAAAGCAAAGTTCAGTCATGTAGTAGCTACAAGGAACATGCTTAACAAAGTATCAAAAAAAGCATATGCATCCAGACAAGATGATAATTCAAAAATATACATGCGCCCCGTGTTCATAGCAGCACTATTCACAATAACAAGATACAGAAACAACCTAAACGAATGGATAAAGAAGATGTGTTATGTATATATACAATGGAATACTACTCGGCCATAAGAAGGACAACATAGTGCCATTTGCAGCAACACGGTTGCAAATAGAGATTATCATATTAAGTGATGTAAATCAGAAAGAGAGAGACTAATGCCATATGATATCACTTATATGTGGAATCTAAAATATGACACAAATGAATCTATGAAACAGAAACACAATCACAAACTGAGAGAACAGACTGGGGTTGCCAAGGAGGAAGGGGCTGGGGGAGGGATGGAGTGGGAAGTTGGGGTTAGCAGATGTAAGCTTTTATATACAGAATGGATAAAAAATAAGATCTTACTATATAGCACAGAGAACTGCATTCAACATCCAATGATAAATCATAGTGTGAGAATATTTTTTTAAATGTATTTATATGTATAACAGAATCACTTTGCTGTACAGGAGTAATCAACACAGCATTGAAAATCAACTATGTTTCAATTATAAAAAAGAAATAATATTCAAAGAAAAAGGCTGATAACGTTTATATCAAACTGATAAAATTAAGATTGACAGCACCAAACAAGATGAAGAACACTGTGTAAGCACATAGAACAAGGTAAATAAATTTATAAGTTTTAAAATCTGTGATGACCCAGAGGGGTAGGACAGAGGGAAGGGAGGGAGGTCAAGAGGGAGGTGATATATGTCTAATTATGGCTGATTTGCATTGTTGTATGGCAGAAACCAACACAACATTATAAAGCAATTTTACTCCAATTAATAAATAAAATGAAAAACAAAAAAGTTATTTATACAATGAAAGATAACAAAAGTTTATTATGGACATAATCATTATTAGAAAATGAATATTAAAGGAACTGCTGCTGCTACTGCTAAGTCACTTCAGTCGTGTCCAACTCTGTGCGACCTCGTAGACGGCAGCCCACCAGGCTCCCCCGTCCCTGGGATTCTCCAGGCAAGAACACTGGAGTGGGTTGCCATTTCCTTCTCCAATGCAGGAAAGTGAAAAGTGAAAGTGAAGTCGCTCAGTCATATCCGATTCTTCGTGACCCCATGGACTGCAGCCTACCAGGCTCCTCCATCCGAGGGATTTTCCAGGCAAGAGTACTGGAGTGGGGTGCTATTGCCTTCTCCGTTAAAGGAACTAGGAGTCTATTTTAAGAAATTAGCAATGAGAAAAAGGAAAACAAAATAACCAGAGAAATAAGGAAGAGTTATTAAGGCTAACAGCCAAAACCGATTAAACAAAAGACAAAAATGATAGAGAAGACAAATAAATCTGGCAATCTCGTGCTTTGAAGGACTTCTCTGGTGGTCCAGTGGTTATGACTCCACACTTTCACAGCAGGGGGCATTGGTTTGATCCCTGGTTCGGGAATAAGATCCTACATGCCGTGCGGCATGGCCAAAAAAATAAATAAATAGAATTTTTTTTTTTTAATATGGTGCTTTGAAAAGATTAGTGAAATAGATGTTTTCTCTTTTCCCTTTTCCCTCCTCCTACGTTGCAAGGAGCAGAAATTCACAAAACAAAAAATGAGAAAGAAATCCTAATTCCCAGATATAGGAGAGGTTAGAGGACTATTTACAGAGATTACTTCATGCAATTTTATGGCAGCAGTCTGAAATTTTAGACAAAATTAATGATCTCCTGGTAAAAACCAATACAGTAAAATTAGCCACTAGGGAAGTAGAAAATGTGAATAGACCAATTACTATAGAGGAGATTGAAATGATGATTCAAAGTCTTCTATCCAAAAAGGCCACTGAAATCATATGGCTTCCCTGCTGTTTATCTAACTTTAAAAGAGGAGGTAATTACCAAGTTGTTTATCATTCCAGATGAAAGTCTTTTCAATCATAGTATAAAACAGCAAACTTTAATATTAAAACCTGAAAAATACATTCAATAGTGTAGTCAAGTACAGACCAATCTCATTTATGAATGTAGATGCAAAAATTCAAAATGAAATATTAGCAAACAAATCTAATCATGTAGCAAAACAATAATATACTTTGGCCAAACAGGATTTATTCAAGAATATGAAAATGCAAATTAGCAAATAATCTACTAGCAAATTAGCAAATAATCTACTATATAATCTATTACATCAATAAAGTAAAGGAGAAAAAATAAGCATATCAATAAGTACTAAAAACATATTCAATAGCATTCAGCAACCATTCCTGAAAAAAATTTTAGAAATATAAATAGAAACTATTTACATATATTTAAGATTAACAAAACTCAGCAAGCAAATATGCAGTGGCAATTCACAAAAATCACTTCTATCAAAAATAGGATAGCTATCATCCCCAATATTACTTACATTGCCTTATAGATTTTGACAAGCAAAGAAGTAAAATAACTGCCATCTATCTCAGAAAAAATGAAAAAGGAACTCCACCATACACTAATATTAAATACATCCTTGGAAGATTAAAAGCTTAAAATTAAGATTAAAGATTAAAAAAGTAAAAATATAACTCAATGAAGATTTCACACAAAGAAATCTAGGTTATTACTTATGTTCAACCTAAAGGGTGAAGGAATATCTCTTTCTAACCATGGCTGAAAAGTTCTGAAGCTCTAAAAGAGAAGATAGATATACTTGACTATCTGTGACAGAAGACAAACAAAGCAATAAACAAGCAGTGGAGCTGGTAACATAGTTTGATCCTTTGTTTTGTCCTAGATACATTATTTACACATTCAGAAAAAAAATAGAAAAAGACCATTTTCTCTGTGGAAAACAAATCTGATAAGAACTAGAGAATCTCTGAGGAAACAGCATGAACACATACAGTACCAGGGTCTGCTTACACCACACTCACTCACACTATTCCATGTGTCCTAAATTAAAAATAGGCCCAAACCTTGAATTGATATTCCTCCAAAGAAGATATGAAAATGGCCAACAGAATGGACTTCCCTGGCGGTCCAGTGGTTAAGACTCCGTGCTTCCAATGCAGGGGCAAAGGTTCGATCTCTGGCTAGGGATCTAAGATCCCACATGCCATGCAGTGTGGCAAAAAAGAAAGAAGGAAGATGGCCAACAGCATATGAAAAAAATATTCAGCATCATTAATTATCAGGAAAATGAAAATTAAAACCACATGAAATATCACCTCACACCCATGACAGTGGTTATATAGAAGTTAAAACAGAATATAACATGTTTTGGTAAGGATTTGGAGAATCTGGAATGCTTGTGAACTATTGGTAAAAATTTGGTATAGGGGCTGTGGAAAACAGGTTTCTCAAAAATTTTTAAATAGCATTATCATATGATCCAGCAATTCCATTTCTAAATATATACCAAAAGAATGGGTTTCCCTAGGGGCTCAGCTGGTAAAGAATCCACCTGCAATGTGGGAGACCTGGGTTCAATCTCTGGGTTGGGAAGATCCCCTGGAGAAAGGAAAGACTACCCACTCCAGTATTATGGCCTAGAGAATTCCATTCACTGTATAGTCCATGGGGTTGCAAACAGTCAGACATGACTGAGCGACTTTCACTTCACTTCACTTCAGTTCACCAAGAGAATTGAAAGTAGGATCTCAAAGAGATCTTAGTACATCCATGTTTGTAGCAGGATCATTCACAACAACCAGGAGATGGAAGCAACCCAAGAATCCTGCACAAATGAATGGATAAACAAAATGTGGTACATGCATAAGATAGAATATTATTCAGCCTTAAAAAGGAAGGAAATTCTGGCACATGCTACACCATGGATGAGCCTTGAAGACATTATGCTCAGTTAAATATGTATGTGTGAGCTCAGTCACTCAGTCATTTCTGACTCTTCATGACCCAGTGGACTGTAGCGTGTCAAGCTCCTCTGTTGATGGGATTTTTCAGGCAAGAATACTGGAGTGGGTTGCCATTTCCTCCTCCACAGGAATCTTTCTGACCCAAGGATCGAACCACGTCTCCTGCATTTTTGGAATTGGCAGGTGGATTCTTTACCACTGAGACACCTGGGAATCCTTTTATGTTAAATAAACAATCACAAAAAGACAAATATTTATATAAGGTATCTACAGTAGTTAAATTCATAGAAACAGAAAGTAGAATTGGTGGTTTCCAGGAACTGGGAAAAGGGGGAAATGAGGAGTGTTTGTCTAATGGTAATGAAGATGCAATGTTGCAAGATGAAAAAATTTTTGAAACTGGTCACACAATAATGTGAATATACTGAGCATTACTGACCAATATCCTGTATTTTGTAATGGTTAAGATGGTAAATTTTATGTTATGTGTATTTTGCCACAATTATAAAAAAAATCCCTGCCTTCCATATTTTCTACACATAGTTTTACTTAATAGGCAAATACAAATGACCTCCAGATTTGTAACTTCTGGTACAGAATTTTTCCCTGAAGTGATGGTTTGGACTTCTTTTACTGGGTTATATTTCACTGGCTTTTTAAACTCAGCATGTCTGAAACTATTTTACCCACAAACCTGGTTCTCCTATTTTGGATTCTATGCCTATGAATGGATGAATAAGTGAATAAATAAATTAATGAATGAACTTGGATTTTTTTTTCATCAGAACCTAATACTTTGTCTGATATCAAGATCATTTGAGTCATTTGAGTCCTGTTATATTCTTTGTAACAATTTATTAACATATAATTCACCTACCAAACAATTCACCCATTTAAAGTATACAATTCATGACTTTCAGTATATTCACACAGTTACGCAATGTTAACCATAATCAATTTTAGAATACTTTCATCACGTCCTTCCAAAAAACCCTTCACTTTTTAGCTATCACACCACAATCTTCCCAGCTTCTCCAGTTCTAAGCAACCACTAATCTACTTTCTATCTTTGTAGATTTACCTATTTTGGATATTTTAAGTAAATGGAATCACATGATATGTGCTCTTTTGTAACTGTCTTCTTTCACTGAGCATAATGTTTTCAAGATTTACCCATGCTGTAGCATGTGTCAGTACTCTTGCCTGGAAAATCCCATGGACGGAGGAGCCTGGTGGGCTTCAGTCCATGGGGTCGCTAAGAGTTGGACACGACTGAAGTGACTTAGCAGCAGCAGCAGCATGTGTCAGTAGTTTGTTACTTTTTTTCTGAACAAATAATTTTGCATTCTATGGATAAATTAAATTTTATTTATCCTTTCATTAGTCAATGGACACTTGGGTTGTTTCTACTTTTAGGCTATTATGTACGCATAATGCTTCTATAAATATTCATCTCTAAGTTTTTGTGTGGACATTTTCTCTGATGCGTATTTCTAAAAGTAAGTGAATTAATAGGTCAAATGGCAACTATGTATTTAACTTTTTTAGGAACTGCCTAACTAGTTTTCATAGTGGCTGTACAATCTTGTATTCCCACCAGCAACTGATGTGGGTTCTGATTTTTTTACATCCTCATCAACACTGGCTATTTTCCATTTTTCAGGGGTTTTTTTTTTGGCCACACCACACGGCATGTGGGATCTTAGTTCTTCAACCAGGGATCTAACCCAGGCCCCTTGCAATGGAAGTGCAGAGTCTGAACCACTGGACCACCAATGAAGTCTCTGGTTTTATTTTGCTTTGTTATTATTCTAGACCATCCTAGTAGGTATAAGGTGGTATCTCATTGTGGTTTTGATTTGCATTTCATTGGTGACTAATGGTGTTAAGCATATTTTCATGTGCTTATTGGCCATTTGTATATTCTTTTCTAAGAAATGTCCATTTGGAGATCCTTTGCCCGTTTTTTAAAAAGTATTTATTTATTTATTTGGCTGCACTAGGTTTCAGTTGCAGCATATGGAGTCTAGTTCCCTGACTAGGGGTTAAACCCAGGCGCTCTACACTGGGAACAGAGTTTTAGCCACTGGACCACCAGGGAAGTCCTTGCTGTGTGCATTTTTAAGTTGGGGTTTTTTTGTTGTTGTTGTTACAGAGTTCTTTATGAACTCTAGACACAAGTCCTTTATCAGTTATAAGATTTGAAAATATTTTCTTCTATCCTGTGGGTTATCTTTTCACTGTCTTGATAGTATCCTTTGTATTATTAGTGTTCATTTTTGACGATGTATATTTAAACTTTCAATGAAGTCCAATTTATCTATTTTTGTCTTTTGTTGCTTGTGCTTTTGGTGTCATATTTAAGAAATTTACCTAATCTAATGTCACAGGTTTACTCCTGTATTTTCTTCTAAGAGTATTATGGTTCTGGCTCTTACATTTAGGTCTTTGATCCATTTTGCATTTTTACATATGGTTTGATATAAGATTTGATTCTTTTTTTTTTTTGCATTGTTTACCTAATTGTCCCAGAGTTATTTGTTAAAAAACAAGACCATCCTTTCCTGTTGAATGGTCTTGATACCTTTGTCAAAAAACAATTGACCATAAATCATACAAGTTTACTTCTGGACTCTCAATTCTATTTCATTGACATATTTACCTTATGCCAGTACCACACTATCTTAAATATTGTTACTTTGTAATAAGTTTTGAAATCAAAAAAGGTGAGTCCTCCAATTATGTTCATTTCTTTTCAGGATTATTTTAGCTATCCTCGGTCCCCTGAGTTTACATGTGACTTTTTAGGATAATCTTATCAATATCCACAAAGAAACAACATAGGATTTTTATAAGGACTGTTGAATCTGTAAATCAATTTGGAGAGCTTTACCATTTAAGAATAGTACTCTTGCCTGGAAAATCCCATGGACGCAGGAGCCTGGTAGGCTGTAGTTCATGGGGTCACTAAGAGTCGGACACGACTGAGCGACTTCACTTTCAGTTTTCACTTTCATGTATTGGAGAAGGAAATGGCAACCCACTCCAGTGTTCTTGCCTGGAGAATCCCAGGGACGGGGGAGCCTGGTGGGCTTCCGTCTATGGGGTCGCACAGAGTTGGACGCAACTGAAGCAACTTAGCAGCAGCAGCAGCAATTATGAATGTGGGATTTCTTTCCTTCTTAATCTTCTTTAATTTTTTCTTTCAACACTGTTTTATAATTTTCACACTGTACATTTTTGCTTCTTTTATTTAAATATTCCTAGGTGTCTTATTCTTTTTGATGCTGTTATAAGTGGAATAATTTCTCTATTTCATTGTAGTTTGTATATTACCAAGTATATAAAACTAACTGATTTTTTATATTGATCTTACTCTGCAACCTTGCTGTACTTATTCATCACATTTGCTTCCTTATATTTGAACCAGGAAATTACAAACCAAAAGGGTTTATAATTTTTGCCAATGTTACCATTTGAAGCAAAGGGCATAGAGGAATCAATTTCCAATTAATACAACGTTTTATTAACGAACGTGGCTTTCACACCAAGTTTTTTGTTCTGCCACAGTTTTCAGGGAAATATATTTTTTTTTCAGTAAATTAATTGAAAACAAGAGAATATAAAAACAGTGCTAAAAAGCAAACTGTAATTTGTAAAATTTATTTTGCCATAATTTCAAATTAAATTAACAGTTTTGCACTTAACTAACAAGTTTACTTATCTAACAAACAGTTTTTTAATGGTTTGGTTTGTCAAGAACCTTGTAAATATTTGGTAACTCATTTGCTTATGATTCTGGATGGCTATAGATAGAATTCAGATTGTCCCAGTCTAAATGTCAAGGTTTATATCAAGCACAGCGTTTTATAGTTTCTTTAACTCTTTAAATTAATCAAGATATTCGTGTCAAAGAACAAGGCCCCAGTTTACATCAGTACATTAAAAATAAATGAAGATTTATTTCAATGGAGGATAATTATTGTGAAAGTTTTTTTGATATGCGCACACTTTCTGTATTTATACTTTGCTTCAGAATAAAGCAGTTTTTGTCTCCCTAAGCTGTTGGGTTCTTGAAAGCTTTTAAAATCATTTACACATTTTTTTGCGGCATTATAACACTCATATATAAATGTCACTTTGCTAGTAGTACTAACTAGACTGATCATTTATTAAAGTTGTTATACATTATAGTTTCACATTACTATTTCTTTTGACCAGCATATTGTAGCACCTCTTTTAAAATCAGGAATATGAATGAAATCATGTTTCTTCACTTATTAAAGGATTGTTTTAAACTTATTTTGACAAAAGAATCACTGTCTACATTTAGGACTTAAAAGCTCTTCTTGCTAATATTTTCACCGTTTGACAATAGTGGCTTAATTGATGTTTTTAATACTGCTATTACATCTGGCGTTAAAAACAGTTGTCTTTACCTGTTCCCTATTATCAATAATAACTGTCTTTAATAATGGTTGTCACTTTGTTTCATTTCTGCTAATAAAATATATTAAAAATTAATATTAAAGATGATTCCAAAATTGTAATCCTCAGGACTTTTACCTTGGCCCAATCTTAATCCCCCAAAGTTAGGCTTTTCTAGAATACTGTCTGTTGACCTTTAATTGTAGGTTCATCAAAAAAGTATTTGGCTGGGGTACAAATGGCTCTTTTCCACAACTAAAGAGCTGAAAGCAAAATATTGGTGGTGTCAGATCAGTAAGGTAAGTGTCCAGCATTTCCTAAGTTTTCAAGGACATTTTGTAGTAAATTACCTGAATCATCGTCTTTGTGTGGCGTGTCTCCTAGAGATGTATTCTGAGGGTGCTTTCTAATGCTTAGAAACACCAGTGCATACTTGAAACCCACAACAGCGGATAATTGGGAGACAGAGTAGGTAGGAATAATTTTTCACTGGGTAACTAGGACTGAGATTTGCAAGTAAAATGGTTGGAAAAGAAAGACTATCCCCAAGTGTCCACCACTGGATGAATGAATAATGAAGATGAAATATATATATATGTGTGTAATGGAATATCATTCAACCTTAAAAAAAAGAATAAATCTTGCCATTTGCAACAAGTCAGAGGAAAACAAATACTGCATGGTATGACTTACATGTGGAATGTGGAAAACAGGAAAAGCAAACACAACAAAACAGAAACAGACTCGTCGATACAGAAAACAAATTGGTGATTGTCAGAGGGGAGGAGGGTCGGGGGATGAGTGACATAGGGGAAGGGGATTCAGATGTACAAGCTTCCAGTTACGAAATAAGTCCTGGGGATGTGATGAACAGCATTGGAAATAGAGTCAATAATATTGTAATAACTATATGATGACAGATGGTAACTAGACTTGTGGTGGTGATCATTTTATAGTGCAAAAGTGTCAAATCAATATGTTGTGCACCTGAAACATATAATACCATAGGTCAATTATAGTTCAGTAAAAATGAAAGTAAAGAGAAGGAGCATCTCCAGCCTGAAAATTTTTTCATCAGAGTGACTGGGCCTGTAACTCACTTAGTTGGGTTTTTATTTGCTTTCAAACAATTGAGGACTGTTAGCTAACAATCCATTGATACGATTCAAGGTGATCTTAGATGAAAAAATTGAATTTTGTTTTCACTAACCCCTAAATAAAAGTTGGCATTTCCTTCAATAATGAATGTAGGTAACATATGACATTAGTATTAGCAGTAGCTGTGACTTTTCATTAAAAGAAACCACAGATACTTTCATATCATATTCAGTTATTACAGATATCATGGAAATATTGTGTAAGCTACTTCAAATTTATGGTAGTTATGAGAACCCAGATTTTTTTCTTTTCCAGTATGGTTTATTACAGTATATTGAATATAGTTCCTTCTGCTGTAGAGTAACACATTGTTGTTTATCTACTTTATATATAATACTTTGCTAATCCCACACTCCTAATTTATCTCTCCTCCCCTCTACCCCACTATCCCTTTTGCTAACCATAAGTTTGTTTTCTGTGTCTGTGAATCTGTATCTGTTTTGTAAATACATTCATTTGTATATTTTAGATTATAAGTGATATCATATGATATTTGTTTTTTTCTTTCTAACTTATTTCACTTAGTATGATAATCTCTAGGGTCATCCATGTTGCTGCAAGTGGCGTTATTTCATTCTTTTTTTGGCTCTATAATATTACATTGTTTTTATATACTACATCTTTATCCATTCATCTATTGAAGGAAATTTAAGTTGCTTCCATATCTTGGCTATTGTAAATAGTGCAAATTAGAATTTTCTCTGGATATATATCCAGGAATGGGATTGCTGGATCATATTGGAGAAGGAAATGGCAACCCACTCCAGTATTCTTGCCTGAAAAATCCCATAGACAGAGGAGCCTGGTGAGCTACAGTCCATAAGATTGCAGAGTCGAACATGACTCAGTGGCTAAACCACTACCACCATGGCAACTCTATTTTTAGTTTTTTGATTGCACTGGGTCTTTGTTGCTGCAAGCAGGCTTTCTCTAGTTGTGATGAGCAGGGTCTACTGTTCATTGCAGTGGGCGGGCTTGTCATTGCAGTGGCTGCTCTTGTTACGGAGCATGGTCTCTAGGCTCAAGGGCTTTAGTAGTTGCAGCACACATGCTCAGTAGTTGTGGTGTGTGTTGTGTGGCTCTAGCGCACACGGGCTTCAGAAGTTATGGCACACGGGCTCAGTAGTTGTGGCACATGAACTTAGTTACTCCTCGCTATGTGAAATCTTCCTGGACTAGGGGTCAAATCTGTGTCCACTGCATTGGCAGGCAGATTCTTATCCACTGAGCCACCAGGGAAGTCCTATTTTTAGTTTTTTAAGGACACTCCATGTTGTTTGAGTAGTGGCTGCACTGCACTAATTTATATTCCCACCAACAATGTAAGAAGGTTCCCTTTTCTCCATACCTTCTCCAGCACTTACTATTTGTAGACTTTTTAATTGTGGCCATTTGACTGAAGTGAGGTAATACTCTTTGTAGTTTTGATTTGCATTAGAACCCAAATCTTATCTAATGTGTTAATAAGGAAGCACATACATTATTATATAAAAAATCATAACAGTATTTCAATATATTTTAATCATATATATTTTATTCATTTAAAAACATTTCTCTTAGAACAAGTAAAGAAATCTACAGTGCAAAAAAAGATTAAGAACTCAGCAAATACAGGTTTAGGTACAGTGGGACTTGCAGCATGTGCTGGGAGAGAGGGCTACTTATGTGTGGTCACTGAACATGCCCCATCCATTCACTCCCTGTTTTTGAATGGGACTATGCCAATTTCCATATCCAGCAGAACACCAGGTCCTGGATAGCCCCAGTCCAGAAGCTGAGATGACAGGAGAATTCCTTGTGCTGACCTGTGACCAACTTGAAAATTTACTTGAAACTCTTCTCTGGATCTGCCAAAACTAGATTCAAACTGAGAGTGACCTTTAGCCAGCCCTACATGGAACAACAGACTGGTTCCAAATAGGAAAAGGAGTATGTCAAGGCTGTATATTGTCACCCTGCTTATTTAACTTCTATGCAGAGTACATCATGAGAAATGCTGGACTGGAAGAAGCACAAGCTGGAATCAAGATTGCCGGGAGAAATATCAATAACCTCAGATA
>NW_011495013.1:598896-633420 GCF_000754665.1 Bison bison bison | reverse complement strand
ACACCCTTATGGCAGAAAATGAAGAGGAACTAAAAAGCCTCTTGATGAAAGTGAAAGAAGAGAGTGAAAAAGTTGGCTTAAAGCTCAACATTCAGAAAACGAAGATCATGGCATCTGGTCCCATCACTTCATGGGAAATAGATGGGGAAACAGTGGAAACAGTGTCAGACTTTATTTTTCTGGGCTCCAAAATCACTGCAGATGGTGACTGCAGCCATGAAATTAAAAGATGCTTACTCCTTGGAAGGCAAGTTATGACCGACCTAGACAGCTTATTAAAAAGCAGAGACATTACTTTGCCAACAAAGGTCTGTCTAGTCAAGGCTATGGTTTTTCCTTTGGTCATGTATGGATGTGAGAGTTGGACTGTGAAGAAGGCTGAGCACTGAAGAATTGATGCTTTTGAACTGTGGTGTTGGAGAAGACTCTTGAGAGTCCCTTGGACTGCAAGGAGATCCAAGCAGGAGATCAGCCCTGGGATTTCTTTGGAAGGAATGATGCTAAAGCTGAAACTCCAGTACTTTGGCCACCTCATGCGAAGAGTTGACTCATTGGAAAAGACTCTGATGCTGGGAGGGATTGGGGGCAGGAGGAGAAGGGGACGACAGAGGATGAGATGGCTGGATGGCATCACTGACTCAATGGATGTGAGTCTGGGTGAACTCCTGGAGTTGGTGATGGACAGGGAGGCCTGGTGTGCTGCGATTCATGGGGTCGCAAAGAGTCGGACACGACTGAGCAACTGAACTGAACTGAACTGGATCCTCTTCTTTTTTTTTTTTAATTATTTGTTTATTTTTGGCTGCACTAGGTCTTCTTTGCTGCATGCAGGATTTCTCTAGTTGCAGTGAGTGGGGATTACTCCTCTTCGGCACACAGACTTCTCATTGCAGTGGCTTCTCCTTTTGCAGAGCACAGGCTCTAGGAGCACAAGCTTCATAGTTGCAGAATACAGGCTCAATAGTTGGGGCATGCGGACTCTAGTTGGTCTGTGGCAAGTGGGATCACCTGGACAAGGGGTTAAAACCGTGTCACCTGCTTTGGAGACAGACTCTTATCAATTGTACCACCAGGGAAGTCCAGCTTTGGATCATCTTGATTTCAGATTTTCATCCTTGAACCAAGCTCTGGTATTGTGAGATGGGTTAGCACATACTGAATAGAGTTCGCCCATCACCAGTGCCATCACTGCATTTATGCCTTAATTTTCCATTAAATACCTTGGAAAGTATCAGATAATAGCCGTCCCAAACCCTAAGCAGAAGTAGAACAATACTGATGAAGCCATGAGTTTTACAAGCCATGTCATTTCAGTGGTTGGACCAGGAGTACTGGCAAAACAAAAAGATAATTTGCTCAAGGAAAAGTCAGCCATCTAATACAGTGGTTTAGTCAAACCATCACATTTCAGTTATAGCTGTTTGTTGCACATTTAAAGTGATCTTGCAGGCAAAAGGTTAACTTACTATGTGTTAATTACCTCCAGGTCCATCTGGTATTTCTAGTTTTTTATGTTCGTGGAATGAGAGTGAAAAGGAAAAAAGATTCCTTGTTTTCACTCAGCTTAAACTGTGTGTGACAAACAGAATTTGCTATACAGCTGGAGCTGCCTTTCTGATTAATATTTTACTTATATTTTTAGTATAGTGTATAATGGGTAAAGGAAGAGTCTTAAAAACAGAAACTCAAGGTTCTAACCCTGATACTTCCACCACTTATGTTGCGACTTATGTTGTTATATGAGTCCTTGTATTTTGCTATGCTTGAATTTCCTCGAACTATTGACATTGAGATTGTGAGAGGAATGAAGGAAGTGGGAGAGAGAGAAAATTGGTATGAAGTTCTTTTGCATTTACTGAAAAGTTGAGCAGACATATAATTTCTACTAGTTATAGTTTGCCTTGCATATAGCAAGTGAACGTTTATTGATTTGAATTCATCTGGAGTTGGTATCGTTCCTCATGCTTCAAAGTACCTTGTAATAAATAATGAACTAATCAAATAACTGTTATCGGTGGGTCTTTTTTTTTGTTGTTGATTGCCATATAAAAAGCAAAGTGGTAGCTCACGTTTGTCAACGTGAAGAACTTTATATTGTACATTCCGCTGAAAGAGGTGTAAGAGGATTTGTTCACTGCAGTTGGGCTTCCCAGGTGGCACTAGTGGTAAAAAACCTGCCTGCCAGTGCAGGAAACATGAGAGACACAGGTTCAGTCCCTGGGTTGGGAAGATCCCCTGGAGGAGGGCATGACAATCCACTCCAGTATTCTTGCCTGAAGAATCCCATGCACAGAGGAGCCTGGCGGGCTATGGTCCATAGAATAGCAAAGAGTCAGACACGACTGAAGTGACTTAGCATGCATGCACAGACATGCACTCAGAGCCTAGAATATTTTCTGGAACATGGGCTACCTTCAATAAATTTTAAATGATATAAAAGCCCAATCATCACCTCTTCAAAGTAATGCTATATTAATTAGATATAAATTATACATAAATTTTCATTAATGGAGAAGATTAGAGCAAATCTTTCTTTTAAATCCACTAATTCCAAGATGGGACAACAAGTATTGTAATGTAAAAATTTAACCTAGTGCTTTCCTCTCCCAGTGGACATGAATTGGGCAAACTCTGGGAGATAGGGAAAGGGAGGCCTGGCATGCTGCCGTCCATGGGGTTGCAAAGGGTCGGGCATGACTTAGCGACTGAACAACATCAATTCCTCCCCTATGACCCTTTAGCTTAATATTTGCAGAGTTTGCAGTTAGTAATAGTATACAATTTTGTGGCAGAGGGAAGAGAACATTACTAATAGAAAGAGTGTATTGTATTATAGATAAGGCATGTGGAGTAATAATGCCAGGCATTCTGACTTGGCTTTAATTAAGAATGTTTCATAGCAGCCATGGCTCTTGGCTTTAAAATGCCCCTTTCCCACATATAATTAAATTACCTCCTTGTAGCTTTCATTATTTTCATTTCTTTACGTTAGGGTACAACCCATGAAGTTGAGTAAGCAGGAAAAAGTAGAGCACAGTCCTGGTTCTTCCATATTCTTTTTTTTTTTTTTTTGTCTTCCTTTTTTTTCTTCCATATCCTTAAACTTAAGTTTCTTCATTTCTGCAGGTTTTGATTTTAGGCTCTAGAGTAGGGGTTGGCAAACTATGGATCACAAGCCAAATTGAACCTATCACCTTATTTTTTTTTTAAGGCTTACCTAGCACTATTTTTTTTTTCCTTTTGAACTTTTATTTTGCACTGGGGTATGGCCGATTAACAATGCGGTGAGAGGTTCAGGTGACCAGCCAAGGGACTCAGTCGTACATATACACATATCCATTCTCCGTCAAACCCCCCTCCCACCCAGGCTGCCACATAACACTGAGCAGAGGTCCATGTGCTATACAGTGGGTCCTGTTGGTTATCCATTTTAAATTATCACCTTATTTTTATGCAATCCGTGAGCTAAGAGTAGTTTCTTTCTGTTCTTTTTTAAAATTAATTAATTTTCATTGGAGGCTAATTACTTTACAATATTGTGGTGGGTTTTGCCATACATCGACATGAATCAGCCACAGATGTACATGTGTCCCCCCTGTCCTGAACCCCCCTACCAGGTCCCTCCCCATCCCATCCCTCTGGATTGATCCAGTGCACTGGCTTTGAGTGCCCTGTTCCATGCGTTGAACTTAGACTGATCATCTGTTTCACATATGGTAATATACATGTTTCAATGCTACTCTCTCAAATCATCCCACCCTCGCCTTCTCCCACAGAGTCCAAAAGTCTGTTCTTTACATCTGTGTCTCTTTTGCTGACTTACATATAGGGTCATCATTACCATCTTTCTAAATTCCATACATATGTGTTCATATACTGTATTGGTGTTTTTCTTTCTGACTTATTTCCCTCTGCATAATAGGCTCCAGTTTCATCCACCTCTTTAGAACTGACTCAAATGTGTTCTTTTTAATAGCCGAGTAATATTCCATTGTGTATATGTACCACATCTTTCTTATTCATTTGCCTGCCGATGGACATCTAAATTGCTTCCATGTCCTAGCTATTGTAAACAGAGATGCAATGAACATTGGGGTACACATGTCTCTTTCAATTCTGATTTCCTTGTTGTGTATGCCCAGCAGTGGGATTACTGGGTCGTATGGCAGTTCTATTTCCAGTTTTTTAAGGAATCTCCACACTGTTCTCCATAGTGGCTGTACTAGTTTGCATTCCCACCAACAGTGTAAGAGGGTTCCCTTTTCTCCACACCCTCTCCAGCATTTATTGTTTATAAACTTTTTGATGGCAGCCATTCTGACCTGCATGAGATGGTACCTCATTGTGATTTTGATTTGTATTTCTCTGATAATGAGTGGTATTGAGTAGTTTTTATATTTACAAATGGTTGGAAAAAAATCAAAAGAATATTTCATGGTGTACAAAATTTTAAAATTCACATTTCAGAGTCCATAAATGCAGTGTTACTGGCACATAGCCAAGCTAATTTGTTTATGTATTTTCTCTAGCTATTTTAACACCAACAATGGCAGAATTGAGTAGCTGTGACAGAGCTCTCAAAATCTACAACATGTAGTAACTGGCCCTTTACAGAAGAGGTTTACTAACCTCTCTTTAGGCTGTGTAATGGATAAAAGAACTTGATTAAACTATATGAAATTAAAATATATGCAGGCTTTTAAGTAAATTAAAAACAGTTTTAGATGTTTCCCACGGATTGAGGGATAATCTTTAAAATGAATTTGGTTAAGATAAAAGAATATTCTGAATGAAAAGCTAAGCCTGATTTTGCATCAAAAATGTCCTGGCTGCTTCCTTCAAGTACTTTCAGTTCATTTATGTGTGTGTGTATGTATGTATGTATGTATTTTTCTTTCTTTTAGTTTAAACTGATGCTCTGATATGTTCTAATATTCTAGTTTTCTTAGAGCTTTAACCCCAAAATCAAGGAAAGATGAGTCAGAGTCAGTTCCGCCTGATGGAATTCTTAAGTTGATAAGATCAGGTTTCAGTTTTGGTTCCACCTCTTGTTACCCAGGAAATACTGTATTTAACATCTTGCCATCTCAGTTTTCCCATCTGTTTAAGTGACAGTAACCACATTTACCTCTAAGGCCAGACCAGGCATGAGGCACCACAGATATTAATTTAGTGCAGTGCCTTTCCTTCAAACCATATTCTTTACTTATTTACTAATCGTTAGTGGGAGTAAAGAGAAATTGATTTTCTATTGACAATAATAAGTTGCCCTATTTTTTTATGTTCAAAATAAGGAATTTCATACATTAACCTATTTGCAATTACATTTCTCTTTGCAGCTGTTTTGTCACTGACAACTGTGTCTATTACTCTCAGCCACGAGGTATTAAGCTAATTTATGTGGATATATTTATTAAGTATCATCCAAAATACATTTTAAAAGTCTCTTTTTTTTTCTGTCTTGCAAAATGTCTCCCAGCTTTTCTCCATTTGTGTATCTGTGTAGTCACACGTGTGAATTATGTATATAATTTTTTAAAGCAGGCCATTTCTTGAGGAACATATTAAAAGTCTTATAACTTAGATGATAAAGGACCAATTGATCTTTCTCAGTAAGGAACCAATTTACATTTACTTATGATTAAGGATTTGAAGCTATGGGATGGAGGTTCACGACATTGTACAGGTGGTGGTGACCAAAACCTTCCCAAAGAAAAATAAATGCAAGAAGTCAAAGTGGTTGTCTGAGAAGGCCTTACAAATAGTGAGAAAAGAAGAGAAGTGAAAGGCAAAAGATAAAAGGAAAGACACACACAACTGAATGTAGAGTTTCAGAGAATAGCCAACATCCACTGGATCAGAGAAAAAGCAAGGGAATTCCCAAAAAACATCTGCTTAATTGACGATGCTAAGACTTTGACTGTGAAAATCACAACAAACTGGAAAATTCTTACAGAGATGGGAATACCAGACCACCTTACTTGCCTCCTGAGAAACCTGTATGCAGGTCAAGAAGCAACAGTTAGAACCAGATATGGAACAATGGACGGGTTCAAAATTGGGAAAGGAGTACATCAAGGCAGTATATTGTCATCTTGCTTACTTAACTTATATGCAGAGTACTTCATGAGAAATGCTGGGCTGGATGAGTCACAAACTGGAATCAAGATTGCCAGGAGAAATATTACTGACCTCAGATATGCAGATGATACTACCCTGATGGCAGAAAGCAAAGAGGAACTAAAGAGTCTCTTGATGAGGGTGAAAGAGGAGAGTGAAAAACTGGCTTAAAACTAAGATCATGGCATTTGGTCCCATATATCTTCATGGCAAATAGATGGGGAAAAAGTGGAAACAGAGACAGATTTTATTTTCTTGGGCTCCAGAATCACTGTGGACAGTGACTGCAGCCATGAAATTAAAAGATTCTCACTCTTGGAAAGAAAGCTATGACAAACCTAGACTAGGTATTAAAAAGTAGAGACCTTACTTTGCCAACAAAGGTTCATATAGTCAAAGCTGAAATTTTTCCAGTAGTCATGTATGGCTATGAGAATTGGACCATAAAGAAGGCTGAGCACCAAAGAATAGGTGCTTTTGAATTGTGGTGCTGGAGAAAACTCTTGAAAGTCCCTTGGACAGCAAGAAGATCAAAGCAATCAATCCTAAAGGAAATAAACCCTGAATATTCATTGGAAGGACTGTGGCTGAAGCTGAAGCTCCAATACTTTGGCCACATGGTGCGAAGAGCCAGTTCATTGGAAAAGATCCTAATTGAGGGCAGGAGGAGAAGAGAGTAATAGAGGATGAGATAATTGGATGGCTTTAATGACTCAATGGATGTGAGTCTGAGCAACCTCTGAGAGGTAGTGAAGGACAAGGAAGCCCAACATGCTGCAATACGTGGGGTCACAAAGAGTCAGACACAACTTAGCGACTGAACAACAGCAACAACAACAAGGATTTAAATATGGAAACCTGGGTTAATGGGCATCGACTTTCCAATGTATTACAGTGATATTATAAAATAGCCTCCTCGAGCTGGCTCATGGTTTTATCCTAATTAGGAATAAATAAGATTATATATCAGTTCAGTTCAGTGGCTCAGTCGTGTCCGACTCTTTGCGACCCCATGAATTGCAGCATGCCAGGCCTCCCTGTCCATCACCAACTCCCGGAATTCATACATATATAATAAACACACACATACATACATATATGTATGTATAGACACATACACACACACATATATATACACCACTCTACTACCACACTGCTTGGGAAAAAGTAGGCACTGAAAGTAAAGCAATAGATATATTAATAATTGTTGCCACTCTGCTACAGGTACTTCTTAGAAAGAAGCTATATCAAAACACAATGGAGCAAATTCCCTGGCCATCCAGTGGTTAGGATTCTGTCTTTCACTGCTTTGAGCTTAAATTCAATCCCTGGTCAGGGAACTAAGACCCCCATAAGACCCACAGTGCAGCAAAAAAAAAAAAAAATGGAGATGGGAAAGGTAGGCTCTAGAACAATGTTGTCCAGTAGAACTTTCTGTAATGATAAAAAATGTCCATTATAGTATCTGGGCTATCCAATATCATAGCCACTAACCACATGTGAACCTGGGAATGGATTTTTTTTTAATTTTAAATAACTTAAAATTTAAAGTCAAATTAAACAGCATGACTCCAGAATTTTTAAATGTATCAACAACAGCTCAGACAAAATAATATAGCATTGGTAACAAAGAAGATTGAATTCCTATTAAGATACAAAAATGGGATGATCCATAATAGATAAAGAGCTACATCATATTTGTGATAAACAACCTTTATTTGACAAGATTGTAATTGATCATGCTGCAATGATGAGGGAAGGTGAATTTGAATTATAACATCTAAGAAAGGCATTCCAAAGGGTAATCATATAATTTATTAATATCACATATATTTATTCCAAAATATATTCTGTGCTGTGCTCAGTCATGTCTGACTCTTGTAACTCTAAGGACTGTAGCCCTTCAGGCTCCTCTGTCCATGGGATTTTTTTTTTTTTTTTCATACAAGAATACTGGAGCAGTTTGTATTTCCTACTCCAGGGGATCTTCCTGACCCAGGGATTGAACTCACGTCTCTTGTGTCTTCTGCTTGGCAGGCGGATTCCCTACCACTGCACCACCTGGGAAGTCCCAAAATATTCACAGAATTTTAAACAATACTGAATGGAATTTCAGGTTGGTGAAATCTGAGCGTTCTTCCAAAATAGAAATAACTCCAAATAGTCAATTCACTGATGACTTCATTTTATGTACCACATTCAACTGATAAATTGTCTAATTCAACAAATCCCTGGAGCCTTTGGACTTAAGGTATGCAAGGAAGAACCAAACAGACATTTCAGGAAGTAGAAATGACCTGGGAGAAGGCCTTGTACTACAACGAACTGAAATAAAAGCAATGTGGCTGGAGGAAAGATACAGATGGAGGGGAGTAGTAAGAGCAAGGTGGACAAGGGCTAAATCTTACAGAACCTTTTTGGCCAGAGGATGGAATTTGAACTTTCACCTAAGAGCAAGTGGAAATCATTTGAAAAATTTTAAGTTGGGGAATGAAAGGGGTTGATGACAAGATCAGACTATTTCTAAAAATCTGGTGATTGGAAATAAAACAAATGGATGGAAACCTGTCTAGGAAGAAGCGTAGGAACCAGTCTGGGAAATATGAGGGCACATACACAAAATCTTTCAAGAACAAAGTAGATTTTTATTGCATTTCATGACACAACCCCAAAATGTTTTCTAACACCGGAGCCAGACAGATACTTTAAAAAGTCAGATCCTGTCACTTCCCTGCTCAAAACCCTCCAATGGGCCCCCATCTCACTCAAGCCTAACATTGGCCTATAGGGCCCTGTGTGATCTGTGCCCCACAATCTCTTCAACCTCATGCCACACCAACACCACTGTTGGCATCCCCTAGCTGTTCCTTAACCATGCCAAGCTCTCTCCATAGCACAGTCTTTGTACTTGCTGTCCCTTCTGCCTGGAATTGTCTTCCCCAGATATCCCCATGGCTTCTCGTTTTCTTGAGTCTCTGTTTAATTGTCATTATCAGTGGGCAATACCTTATTAGCCCTAAACAACATACATAAGATAGTACCTCGCACCTCCCAAGAATCCTTTTTCCTCTTATCCTGTTCTCCACAGCACTTACTGGGGCTTCCCAGGAGGCACAGTGGTAATGAATCTGCCTTCTAAGCAGAATCTTACAAGAGAAGTGTAGGGAAGAAATGGCAACCCCCTCCAGTATTTCTTGCCTGGAAAATTCAATGGACAGAAGAGCCTGGTGGGCTACAGGCCATGGGGTCGCAAAGAGTTAGACACAACTGAATGACTGACCACACATGCACAGCACTTATAACGAGCAGATATGCTATTTATTTATTTGCTTGCTGTTTCTCCCCAGCTAAAATGTAAGCTCCGTGAGGGCAGGGACTTTGTTTCCTTCCGTATCCTCGGCATTGTGCATACACGGGTGCTCAGTTTTGTCTGACTCTTTGCCACCCCATGGACTGTAGCACGCCAGACTTCTCTGTCCCTGGGATTCTCCAAGCAAGAATACTAGAGTGGGTTGCCATTTCCTCCTCCAAGGGATCTCTTCCTGACCCAGGTTTGAACTCACGTTTCCTGTGACTTCTGCATTGCAGGCGGATTCTTTACCACTTGAGCTATTGGGAAAGCCCCAGCACTGTAGGTGTTCAATAATTATTTGTTGAATGAATGAGGGATGGACTTGATGAACTCTCCAATTCTTCCCCAGCTCACTGACCATAGCTTAGAGAGCCATGACCAACACGTCACATTCTGCTCCTTTGTGGGGAAGCTTCCTGCCACCACCCCCTACCCTTTGGGGGAAGGTCTAAAAATTGTGGCCAATCTCTCCCATCTTCTCTTCTTTCCCTAGCTCAGTTATCTACGAGGAACTGTGCCAACCCTTCACCCAGTACCAACTCTTGCCAGTGCCAAGTACCATCTCCCTGATTCCTGCACTTTACCAGAGGATGAGGGAGCAGTTCAGAATGGCTGAACTGGGGGGGACATTTGATGGCGTGGCCCAATTGCAGAGCTTTGGATCCCTCCAAGGACACACACAGGGCAGCTGCTGCTAGACTATAAACTTGTTTCCCATACACCACATAGAACCCTTCCTGGCGGTACAATACCTAGACACCAGTCCATGGAGGAGAGACTCCACGTTGGTTGTGGCACAGACGTTCCACGTGTGTTGAACTTACCTGGTGAGCTCTTTATTGTCTTTAGATTTTACAGGAGGAACCAAACAAATGGGATTTTTAGTCTGTCTCAAAAGCACCAGTAATTTTTATTTTATAGAAGCATAAAGTAGAGAAAACAAGGTGGATGAAGCTTCAGAAGATCTGGGTTTGAATCCCAACTTGTGTCTTGGTTTGTGCTGTAGCCTTGGGTGATATGATATGATAGTTGCTTAGTTGTGTCCGACTGTTTGTGACCCCACAGACTGTAGCCCTCCAGGCTCCTCTATCCATGGAATTCTCCAGGCGAGAATAGTGGAGTGGGTTGCCATTCCCTTTTCCAGGGGAATCTTCCTAACCCGAGGATCGAACTAGGGTCTCCTGCCTTGAAGACAGATTCTTTACCATCTGAGCTATAATACTTGTCTATGATCCTGTAACTAAACCTCTCCTGGCTACAGTTCCCATCTGTCAATAGGAATAACTATACCTACTCTACCCAACCTCTCAGGGATGTTGTGGGGATCGTGAGATTATAGTTGGGTGTATATTAGGTGAACTGTACAATATTCTTCATACACAGAGATTCTCATGAACAGAAATATAATGGTAGCCTCGCTCAATTGCCCAGTAAAGAGAATGATCATTCTTCATCCAGTAATGAGCAGAAAGATTCCCCAGAAAGAGTCTTGATGCATTTTGGGCTTTGCATTTCCATGGAACCATCAGCACACTACCTATTGTCTGTAGAGAGATAATAAATTGTACATGTGTCTTTATGGCATAGACAAATGGACTACCTTTAGTTATTTAAGTTCTCTTAACCAAAAAAATATGGTTTCGCAGAGTCATGATGACTAGTTGAAATTATGGCTCTCAGAAAGAATTTACTTCTTTAAAAATAGTTGCTTTGACTGTATGTGAGTGTGTGTGTGTGTGTGTGTGTGTATGCTTAGTTTAAATAAGTCTGCATGCAGAAGTGCTTTTAAAATATACTCCACATAATTTTAACCTAAGCACAATAGATTAATTAAGATTGACAGGCAAAGTACAATGTTATGAAAGAAAATGTCATCATCTTTGTTAAGAGCATGAAAGCGGCTTTAACATAGTATTTACCTGTCATTTGCCAGTGTGAGGTTACTGTGTTAATCTAGAGAAGTGGCCAGACTGGTCTACTGTTTCTGGGAAAAAAGAGTAGGTGGGCACAGGTGGAATCACAAATGAAAACTCTATAGCAAGTAGAACTAAGTGATCTATATGTCTCTTACCACACACCAGAGAAGACTTGAGACATATCGAAGAGAAAAATCTAAAATTGCCTTGGGTGGTTGATTCTGAGAATGAGGCAAGCCTCCTGTTCTGTGTAAACCTAACATGAGGTCCCAATGTTCAGTTTCCTGAGGGTCATCACCCCATAAGGGACCGAGTCATGGCCCCAGCATCTATCCACAGGCATTTCCTGACTCAGTAATTTCTCTGCAGGATGGGGAACAGGGCAGACTCCTGCCTGCAGTGTAGACCTTGGTCACAGCTGTGCCGTGGTGACAAGAAGAGTAAAACTAAACTGCCGAGAGAAGGGCTTGAGTTTATCTGTGAGTTTCAAGCGTCTGTGGAACTTGAATGTGTCTCTCATCTCCTGAAGCTGGCACATTTGCAAGGCTTCTGAGCAATGAGATGCACTATAGGTTTCCCATTTTGCTGGGTAATGTTTGCTCTGGTTGGGAGGGGATTGGTGTGTATCTGGTGGTTCAGCCTGTGTTACTTGAGGTCATTCTGTCCCCTGTTGAGCTGAAAACCCCACTCTTCAAACCTTCCCCTTGATTCCAGGTTTTTCATATGTTTACAAGCCTACTGATCCCTTTGTCTTCCATGCATGTCTTAATCATGCAATACATGAAGCTTGTGAAATGATATATCCATATTATATAAATTGCAATAATCAGCTCTTGACAGATTTCTACAAAAATCTGTGTCGGTAACTTCCTTCATGTCCTGAGACATTTTACAAAGAATCACTGTCAGTGTTTCAGAGAGAAAGAAAAAATGAGATACTTATCTATACTATTTCTTCATTCTAGTATTGCATGTGCCTGGAAGCCAACCAGATTTCTAACAGGGTTTAAAATATCAGCCAGAATGTACTAAATATATAGTAAAGGCTATGATTAAATTTCCTTTGGTTTACTTAGATAAACTGGGCTTGGGGTTAGTTTAGGGGGAGGGAAGGGATCACTGGTCTAATAATACTAATATAATTTATTGCCCTTTAATAAATCTTCTCTTGCTTTCCCCTTCAATTAGTGCCTTTCAATGATTTTTATCATATCCAGAGAGTTAGGCAGTATTCAAGTCAATTAAAAGTCATCTTGTTTGAAAATGTCTAAAAAAATTATCATGATAAAAAATTAGTCATCAAATCACACACATTTCTCTATACCATGAGAAAATATAAATGAAGCAGTTCAAACCATTCCCCTACATTCTCCCTAAATTGAATAAATATATGGGGTTTCCCAATGAAAATGAATTTACTTTTATCAGTCCCAAACAGCATTACTTTGTCTGAAAATCAAGTAGATGAGGATGTTTTCTGTTTGATGAAAACCAATTTCTGCTCTTAAGTTTCAAACAAATCTGCCAAGTTCCCATGTCACTCCTGGACCCATTTGAGTATTCCGGGAAGTGCTCCAGATTCAGCCCAGCGTAGCAAGAAGCACAGGCTTCTGGGACATTTCTTGGGCCTCATCTATGGCTGAAAGAGCTCTTTAGAGCGCTCTGCACCTGTCTCCCTGCTGACATTGTCAGAAGCAGAGCCATTATTGCTGAGGTGCTACAACTCTTTTTAAAAAAATTATTTATTTTTAAATGAAACAAAGATGAATATTTTTTAATAATAAAAGGTACAATTCACCAAAAAGACACCTAACAACAAAGAAACAAAGATACATAAAGCAAAAATCAAAAGAAATATAAAGGAAAGGAAAAAAATATATAACCATAGTGAGACAGATTAACATATTTCTGAGAACATTTTATCAAGTGCAGAAAAAATAAGAATAGGAGCATCTTAAATGAGTTCATTAATAATTTAAACATAATAGATTTACACATATTAATCTTATATCCTATACATGCTCAGTCATGTCCAACTCTTTGCAACCCAGTGGACCATATCCCTCCAATCTCCTCTGTCCGTGGGATTCTCCAGGCAAGAATACTGGAGTGGGTTGCCATGCCCTTCTCATATCCTACACAAATATATTTAAAATTTTGTATCTCATAATGTTGTTATTAGATTTCCATAGGATATTTTTAAAAACTAGCAAAAAGGTAAACATTACTAAATTTCAAAAAGTAGAATTCTTTTCTTTTTGTGATTCAGTTATACATATACATATTATTTTTGAAATTATTTTCCATTATAAGTTATTACAAAATATTGACTTCAGTTCCCTATACTATACAGTAAACCTTTGTTGCTTGTTGCATACCTATTTTTTTAAAATTAGAAATCTAGCATTCTATTCATACTAAGTCAAATAAGTGGAATCAAAATGTCACAAAATTTTTAGTAGGGCAAAAATTCATAAGTTTTCTAAAATATATATTATATTCTACAACTCTTAAAAAAAAAATAAGGCTGCTGGCAATATCCAAGCTCCTTCTCTTCTGCCACATTCCTTCTCTTTCTTTCCTAGCCTCTGCCTAGACTCCAGGATTGAAGTCCTGCCATCAAGGAGTTCATGTTTCCTTGGCTCAGGGTAGAGAATCACCATGATGCCATGCTTTAACTCCATGAATTCCAACTACCTTCTTATATACATGGCTTAATTATAGGGACGAATTTTATATGTGACTGAGGTGCCATGACTTCACCATCATACTTTGAACCTAGACGATTATAGTTTACTATTTAATTCATGAGAATAAAACTATCTAAGTTTTCCTGATTATAGACATATGGACCTGGGTGGGGTACTCAGAGTAAGTCCCCTTGCCTCAAACCAGAAATGGACATTAGCTGTCTTTCAAAGATGATGTTTGTTTGTCTTGACCTCAAAAATATAAAATATAAACAAACAAAAAGCTGGACACATTTCTAAAGAAGAGAGACTGTCTTATCCTTATCCTATTACTTCTCCTTGGGGAAAAGAGGAGGCCGTGACATAAATCTTATCAGCATTCCTTCTCTTGGTGAGAGACTTCCCTTAAAGATAATTTAGTCTGATTGCTCTATCCAACAGATGAAGAAGGAAAGCCCAGAAAGTTTCAAGGAATTCTAGGTGTCTGATAAGGAACTGTGCTGGCACCTCAGACTCCTGATGTCTAATAGCACTTTCAGCATTGTGTCGCCGTGTCTCTGGGTCATTAAACCACCTTGGGAACATGGGCAACATTTTAGATGCCACGTTTTCAGCTACTCCATACAGGCCTCTGGAGTGCTGTCCTTGTGCTAAAATAACATCTGTGTTTTCTACTCTTTGCACAAGGCCAGTATGTGTAGATAGGCCACACTCCCCTAAGGCTGCAGAATATCTCTGTACTTTGAGGAAGGCTGTGGCCAGGAGAGAGGTGGCGTAGCACAATGGTTTTCAAGTCGTTTAGCCATACTAAGAAATACATTTTATATTGTGATCCAAATCCCAGGTAACTTGACTATGAAGATGCAAGTATATGTATACAATGTAACTGAAATAAATCCCATAGAAAAACACTCACCTTTATTATTTCAATGAATTTAGCTCTATTTTATACACACATAAACACACACACACGCACACGTAGTTTGTGACCTACTGAATTGATTATATGTCCCTTTAATGAAAGGAATATCAGCCTGAGGCTTTACTCAGTGGGAATGTGTCTGGCTTTCCTCCTCATGCTATTCCTGTCCCAAATACAACCAAGCATATTTATTTCTTAATGTGGATCCAGCCATACCCTATAAAACATTTCACTGGGAGCCATTTTGGTTGGTACTCAGCATGATCAAAGGGCTTTCCTGTGGGCATGGGTGTGTCCTAGGAGAGCAGATGCTCTTTGAGGACTGGGCTTGTAGCTCCTCTTTCAAGCTGCTGAACTGTCTTTTGGGTCTCCTCTCCATCTCCCTTACCAAATAGGAGTAAATCAATAAATGGTTGCAGACCAACCTATTCTACTCTATGCTGTGACCTTGAGCAAGTCATTTAAACTCTTTGATCGTCAGTCCCCTGATCTATAAAATGAAAACTCTCATTCCACCTCACAAAGCTGTTATGAGAGGCAAAAAAAAAAAAAAAAAGTTAAATGAGAAACTGCCTTCTCAACTTTAAAGTAAATGTTACATATAATTATAATTTTACCTATAACACTGTAGGGCATGACACATTAAATGCACAATGACAAAGAGAACTGAAGCTCTGAGAGGGTTCCTAATGCTTCTGCAGTTCTCTGGCATTTAATAAACTCTCAATACATTAATATATTCTAAAAGCAGATTACTAAATCTATCAGTGTCTATATAAAGTTATAAGTTGCTGCCTAACAAACTGCCTTAAAGCATAATGATTTAAATTCATAGAGAAAGAAAGTAAAACAGTGGTTACCAGGGGCTGGAAAGAAGTAAGAGTGAGCAGTTAGTGTTTAACGGGAATAGAGTTTCAGTTTGAGATGATAAAAAAAGTTCTGGAGAGGTACCATGGTGATGGATGCACAGTGTGAATGCCACAGAGCTCTATACACTTAGAAAATGGTTAAAATGGTGAATTTTGTTATGCATGTTTCATAATAGAAAAGAAACACTTAATGACTTAAAACCACCACCCTTTTAGAGTCAGGATTAGGGGCAATGCTCAGCAGGTGTGGGTCACCTTTGCCCTTTGTGATGTCTCAGTGGACAGTTCAGATAGCTGCACTGACCACTATGAGGCTGGCCCTTAGATGAGGTGCCTCTGTTTTCCATGTGGCTCTCAACCTCCAAAGCTTCTCATTACCTGCGGCCTCTCTCTACAGCTGGATAGCCTGGACTTCTTTACAAGGCTTTACAAGGATTCTGAGAGAAAAAGCAGAAGCTCCGGATCTCTCAGGGCTTCCCAGGTGGCACTCGTGATAAAGAACCTACCTACCAAGGCAGGAAACCTAAGAGATGCAGGTTTGATCCTTGTCAGAAAGGTCCCCCTGAAGGAGGGCATGGCAACCCACTCCAGTACTCTTGCCTGGAGAATCCCAGGGACAGAGGAGCCTGCCAGGCTA
The DNA here is from genome assembly GCF_000754665.1 of Bison bison bison. NCBI lineage: Eukaryota > Metazoa > Chordata > Mammalia > Artiodactyla > Bovidae > Bison > Bison bison. Next base: position 616,914 of record NW_011495013.1, on the reverse strand, counting down.
CAGTCCATGGGGTGGCAAAGAGTCGGACACAATTGAAGTGACTTAGTGTGCACATGTCAGATCTCTCATGGGCTTGAAGTCCCAGAAAGTTACTTCCATCCTATGCTGTTGGCCAAGCAAGCCATTATGCTGGCACAGATTCAGTGTGGAAGGGGACTGCACAGGGCATGAATTTGGGGAGGCATGGTTCACGGAGGGCATTTTCTAACAATGTACCACAACCTCCACGCCACTTTGGTAGCATCTCTTCCCTGCTCTGCTTATCTTGAATTCTGTTCTAGTGCAGGTTCTACAGATGAGCAGGGTAGGGTGGTAGGTAAGAGGGCAGGCTTTTGCAGGAGGCTTCAAATGTTGGCTCTGCCATTTGTTGGTTGTGTGACCTTTGGCAAGTTACTCACCATCTCTGGGTCTCAGGGTTTTTTGTTTGTTTTTTATCTGTAAACTGGAGATGGCAATAGTATTTATCGCATTGTGCTGTTCTGAGTACTAAAGGAATGAATCTGAGTAGAAAACAATAACAGTGCCTGGTACAAAGGAAGAACTATATGAGCATTTGCTATTGTTATTGTTGTCCTTTTTGTTATGAAACAAATAAGGGTGATATGGTGGGAAAGGGAATATTTAGGGCGTACTAAGGCAGAAGTCTAGAAACTTACTTACACAGGACCTCCCTGCCTCAGAGTTCTCACTTACATCTAAATCCCCTGCTGACATTTAAGCCTCTTCCCTTTTGTTCTGCCCACAGGAGACATGGAGAACAACTGATCAACATCTCATAATAATCCCCTGAACACCTGAAGACAGCTGTGAGCGCTTAAAGATTTGCTGAGGCTAATCTGAACACAGGTAATTGATGATATGTTCAAAGGTGCATAAACCTGTATTCGGCACATGTGTTGTGTATTAATGGGCACTTCACAACTTCTCTTCACCCCTTAGAAACTGGAGCGCTGGGTCTTGTCTGCACACAGGGAGTGAGTCTCTTTTTTCTGAGCAGAAAGCTGAGGAGGAGGACAATACAGGCAGGGCCTGAGAGACATGTGCATGGCAGCCTGCTGGTTCACACAAAGAGCTAAACTCAGGAAGTGATAATGTGAGCAGTTAATTAGCACCTACTGTCAAGCTCAACAGTGGCCCTCACTCCTAATCCAATTGACACTTTTCAATCCTCAGCTTCCTAGAGGGCCTTGTCACATTTGTAACCCTCTCCTGTTTTGGAGTGAGGCAGGACATTGTGGTTTTTTGCAAGTATTGGAGCCAGAATGCCTGGATTAGAATCCTGGCTCTGCCACTTACCAACTGCATGACCTGCTGCAAGTTACCTGGCTGGTGAGTTTCATCTTCATCTATAAAACGGATTTGATAATAGTGCTAAATTATTGGGTTGCTTGAAATATTAAAAAAAAATTTTTTTTTTCTTAGCACAATGGGGAGACATAGTAAGAATTCAAAATATTTTTAAACTCTTTTCCACTGACTTTCGGGACAGTGGCTCTTCTTCTGCCTGTTAGACTACGCCTTCTGTACCTCTTTTGTCAACCCTTTCCTTTCACCCATCCATGAAAAATCAGCAGTTTCCCCAAGGTTCTACCTCAGATCCTCTACTCTTCTCATTTTGTGTTACCTCCTATATGATTTATGTTCGCAGTCTCAGTTACTATCTATACACTGATGTTTTGTAAACCTGTCTCTAGGCTGTCTTTACATTGTAGAATATCTCTATCTGGATAGTCCAAAGTTCCTTAAATTCAAAAGGTCTAAAATTAGGATATCTACCCTTGACTATGATGAAGTAGAAACTAGTACCAGATGAGCCATCCCACCACTTAAAAAAAAAAATCACTAAACTGAGCAAAATATTTGAGTCAACTGTTTCAGACAGTACAAGTCTGTGGTCCCTAAGAGAAACTAAAGAGGTGAGGCCCAGAATCACTCTGGCTTTTTATATGGGGAATATATCCCAACTAAGAAACAGTGAACTGAGGAACTGGCTGAGCTGAGCAGGCAGAGATTGGAGTTTGGGGCAACTGAGCAGTTAAAATTTGCGAGGTGGGGCATTGAGAGAAGGGAGCTTTGCAGAGGGAAGTCTCTAAAAATCCCATGTGAATCCCCTGTTGGTGCCTAACTAAAAGCTGGTTTGACATGTGTAAGGTGAGACTATCCTAGGATTACCAAATACCAGCTTCTGTGGGGTTGAAAGCCGAGCAGGGTTATTAGAATTCAAGCAGTGATAAGGTCATAGAAGTTTGGGTGCAGCCTAAGTGGAGAGCCCCATTAACACTATATTAATAACACCTCAGGCATCCAGCTGTGATGCCAGATGGAACACATTTTAAAAGTAAGGATCATGGGAGCTCCCCTTGTGGTTCAGTGGTAAAGAATATGCTTGCAGTGCAGGAGACATAGGTTCAATCCCTGATCTCGGAAGATCCCACATGCCATGGAGCATCTAAGCCCATGCTCCACAACTGTTGAACCTGTGCTCTAGAGCCTGAAAACCACAACTACTGAAGCCCACAAGGCCTAGAGCCTGTTCTCTGAGAAAAAAAAAAGAAAATAAGGATCATGTTCTAAAGCGGTATTTCTCAGTTGGTCATTCCCAACTTGAAGCATTAGCATCAAGTTCATAGGCTTGAAGCATTAGCATCACCTGGAAATTTGTTATAGACATACAGTTGGAAATACTAATTCTAGAGTCCCACCTCAGATCTACTCAATCAGACTCAAGGGGAAAAGCCTAGAAATCTGTTTTTAACAAACACTTCAGATGATTCTGATACATGCTAAAGTTCGAGAACAACTGCCCTAAAGGAAGGCCTATGACTAGAACTGCCCTAACAACAAGCTTGGAGAAGGCAATGGCACCCCACTCCAGAACTCTCGCCTGGAAAATCCCATGGATGGAGGAGCCTGGTGGGCTGCAGTCCATGGGGTTGCTAAGAGTCTGACACGACTGAGCGACTTCACTTTCACTTTTCACTTTCATGCATTGGAGAAGGAAATGGCAACCGACTCCAGTGTTCTTGCCTGGAGAGTCCCAGGGACGGGGGAGCCTGGTGGGCTGCCGTCTATGGGGTCGCACACTGCTGAAGTGACTTAGCAGCAGCCGCAACAAGCTTGGTGAGATCACAGGGGAAACGGCCAAGGCTGAGCACACTGTCAGAGGGCTTGGGAAGACAGATTGGACTTCCCAAAGATCTACCCTAAAAAACAAAAGAAAAAAAAACTCCCAAATCAAAAACTAAACAAATGCCTACACAAATTCAAAGTGGTCAAACAATAATTGAACTACCTACTAGAACAAAAATCAAAACTTTTCAGAGAAAAATAAGACTACAGAATCCACAATTTCTACAGTGCATCATCTGTAGCCTTGAGTATGACAATAAAAAATTACTGCACAGACACAGGAAAACATAGAAAATAGAAATTGACCTTAAGATTACTCAGATATTTTACTTAGTAGACAGACATTAAGATAGCTATTATAAAAATATTCAAAGAATTAAAGGCAAAAATGTTCAAAATAAAGAAAAAAAGATCTGGATGAGTAAATAAGTAGGAAATAGGGAATCTTGATGATGAAAACTATGAAAAAGAAGCAGTGTAAGCTCTAGAACTTTTTTAAAGTGAAATAAGTACACAGTTCAGTTCAGTCGCTCAGTCATGTCTGACTCTGTGACCCCATGGACTGTGGCACACCAGGCCTCCCTGTCCATCACCAACTCCCAGAGTCCATTCAAACCCACGTCCATCGAGTCAGTGATGTTCATTAGCGGCTTAACAGCAGGTGGAAGATGAGTCAGTAAACCTCAAGATTAACCAATAGAAATTATCTGATTTGAAGAACAGAAAAAAATTTGGAGAAAAATGAGTAGCTCCTCTGAGACCTTTGGGACAATATCAGACATATGTATAATTGGTGTCTCAAAAAGAGAGTGAAATTGGGACAGAAATATAATCGAAAGAAAAATTTTCCCAAAGTTGTTGAAACAGTCAACTTAAACCCCCATAGCTCAGCAAACTCCAGGCAATATAATTAGAAAGAAAAACTATACCTAGATACATCATTGTCAGATTGCCAAAAAACACAAAAATAAAAATTTGAAAGCTGCCAGAGAAGAATAATGCGTTATATATAGAACAACAAGCACATGGAGAGGGCCAGCTTCTTGTCAGAAACTGAGAAAACAGAAGACAATGAATGACAGTTTCAAAGTGCTGAAAGAGTCCTTCACCAAGTTCATTACCTTCCCCACCCTTCGATTTGCTCATCATTCTCAAATCTCTATTTGAATTCCTGGTCACTGTTTATTTGACTTTCCAAGTCAGAAAACTGGGAATCATTCTAGATACCTGTTTGTCCTCTATCCTTACATAATTGCCCAGCAGATCTTTTGATCCTGCTTTTAAAATGTCACTAAACTAGTCCCACCTGTTCATCCCAATTTCCATTGCTTTAGGTCAGGCTCTTCCTACCTAATCTTCAGAAGTCAGATTGCCTGAGTTTGAATTTTGCCTTATTAGGTGTAACTTTGGGAATATTCTTAGACTTTTCTGAGTCTCAGTTTTCAGATCTATAAAATGGGAATTCATTATCATCATCATCACTATCATCATAAACCTATCTGTGATTTTAAGATCGCACAAAAATTTTCTGTCTCCTCCATAACAATCCAGGTGAACTGGGTTATGCTCCAACTACAAATATTCTTCAAATCTCAATGACTTACAACTGTGACTAACTCCACATGCCTGCTGGAAGTCAATGGGAGCTCTGCTGTCAGTTCTCACTCTGGAACCGGGGCTGAAGGAGAAGCCACTATGTGGAATATTGCCAGGCCATGGCAGAGAGAAAGCAAGAGCCAAACAAATTTTGTTCTAGTTCTTAGTTCTTAAAGGCTCCTAGTTCTCAAAGTTTCCTCTATTTCTTTGACTGAACTGGGTCACACAGCCAGCCACATCCAACTTCAGAAGCAGGTCAGAAAGTAGTTTTATTCTATGCTCTGAACAGGATGTGGTAGTAATTAGTGCTGGTGTCTAAGTATTTCTGGTTCTCCTTTTGGGCTCATTGTAGGGTTGTACTTCCCTGCCTTCCTGGAGTTGGTTGTGGCCATGTGAAACTGGGGCAGAAGCTTTGAGAGTCTATAGGCAATGAACCACACTCCTAGCCTACTATTGGGATGGTGACACCCACCCCCCGCCTCCCTCCTGTGAGGTATATATTGAGATGAAGTCTCCATTATTCCAGGATTCTATGTGACTATGAGAAGAATTGCTCCCTGGCCAACCTGCACGTGACATATGGTAGGAGCAAAGAATTATTTTGGTTGTTTTATGCCAATGAGATTTTGAGGTTATTTCTTGTCACAGCATAACCTAACCTGTCCTGACTAGTATAGTAGCTTAAAGAATAATTGTGAGGATTAAATGAGATAATTTTTGTCAAAGCCTTGGCACATGATTAGCACTCAGTGTATGTTCGTAATTACCATTCTTGCTTAAACTCTTGTACTAACCTCCTAACCACTGATGTCTGACCCTGTCCAATTTTCTCCATCCACTCCATTGTCTCCAGAGACATCTTCCTAAAACACTAAACTAATCGTTTACTTCCTTCAGATGAAATTGAAATCTTCAGTTTTCTCCTGACTTCGATAAACCTTAAATTCCCCTGTAGGGATCAAGACCTTCCATGGCCTGCACTCTGCCTGCCTCTCCAGTCTCATTTCGCACGCGCCCCTCAATTCTCCTGGGATCAGCCATTTCGGGCAGCCAGTTCTTGTTACGCTCTTCATATATTCATATCATTGCAAATGCTGTTCCTTCTGCCTGGAATGCTCTTCCTTCATTCCAAGGGAACTTGCCCTCAAGGCAAATCGCTTATCATTCTTCAAGACAGCTCAAGGATCACCTCCTCTATGTATTTACTCTGATACACTTGGTAGGAGTTAGCTATAGTCCTCTATTATGCCCTAATTGTTTGTTTGCTTGTCTATTTTCATTATACTGTGGCCCTCAATGGCAAAGATCCTGCCCACTTCATTTCTGTACCCCCAGTGCCTAGTACTATGCCTTCCATGAGCCAAATATGTGCTTGTGTGTTAGTCGCTCAGCTGTGTCTGACTCTGTGACTCCAGGGACTGTAGCCCTCCAGGCTTCTTCTCTGTCCATGAGATTTCCCAGGCAAGACTGGATGGGGTAGCCATTTCCTTCTCCAGGGGATCTCCTGACCCAGGGATTGAACCCACATCTCCCACATTGGCAGGCGAGTTCTTTACCACTGACCCACAAGGGAAGCCCTAAATTGAAAGAGTGAATAAATGAATATTTATTGAAATACTGTTTCTAATACAAGTCATTAATTAGGGCACACCACTGTGGGCAAAATTTCCAACTTTTCTTCTTAGACATGACAAAACCTAAAAATAGAAAATATTTTCAAAATAAGAGCAAAGCAAACTAAGGTAATTTGTAATTACATATTTTTTTATTCTGAAGAGTCCAGTACTCATCTCCAAATTCAATACCATGCTGGTCACATAAGTGGCAGGGTAATGTAATAGGTAGAGGTGGTAACTGTTACATATAATGCTTACTTTTTGACATTTTTGGCTACCTGAGATACTTTATATGATAATATTTTTGACATAGTGAAAAAACAAACCATCAATAGATAAAGCATGTCAGGAATATGTGTCTAATTAGTATTCTATGGGTGCATTTTCTTTTCAAATTGTGGTTTTAATAGCCTTGAACATCTGCAGTCACTTTTCTGGTAGGATTGCTACGCTTTCAATAGCAGATATTTACTTTGCTTTAATCTGCAACTTCCTTGAGAGTTCTTTCTTGTCTCTCTTGTTAAGAATGGTAGCCTTTTTCTGTCAAGGTTTCAGAACTTTTAAAAAATAATTTATTAACTTATGGCTGTGCTGAGTCTTCACTGCTGCTCAGGTTTTTTTCTCTAGTTGAATCTAGTGGAGTCTACTCTCAAATTGCAGTGCTCAGGTGTCTCACTATGGTGGCTTCTCTTGTGGAACACAGGCTCTAGGAGCTCCAGCTTCAGTCGCTGCAGCATGTGGGCTCAGGAGTTGTGGCTCCTGAGCCCTAGAGCCCAGGCTCAGGAGTTGTGGCGCACGGGCTTAGTTGCTCTGAGGCATATGAGATCTTCTCGGCCTAGGAATTGAACCCATGTGACCTGCATTGGCAGGCAACTACTTTACCACTGAGCCACCAGGGAAACCCTGAGTTTCCAGAACTTTTAACCTCCACTTTCACCATAAAATTCATAACCATTATAAAGGGAATTATCTGAGATTTTTCCAACAAAACTTTATGTTCATTGAGTCCATGATTTGATTTCTATGGACCATAATAAGCTCCAGAATGCTTATATTGCTTCCCTGGCAGCTCAGTCGGTAAAGAATCTGCCAGCAGTGCAGGAGACCCAGATTCGATCCCTGGGTTGGGAAGATGCCCTGGAGAAGGAAATGGCAAATCACTCCAGTATCCTTGTCTGGAAAATCCCATGGACAGGAGAGCCTGGTGAGCTGCAGTCCATGGGGTCACAAAGAGCTGGGCACAATGAGTGACTAACAGTTTCACTTTCCATATTGCCCATTACTATCAAACTATCTTGGTTTTGCAAGACTGAGGGAGACCAATAGCAAAATTCTTAAATAAGAGAACTCTAAAAAACCTAAGAAATATATCTCAAAGATTTATGAAGATCAGATGGAGCAGAAGTTGAGGTGAGGACGGCATGCGATAATCAGTAAGAAAAGGAATCTTGAAACCTGAGTATAAATCAACCTATGTGTGGGACTTCCCTGGTTACTCAGTGGTTAAGATTTCGAGCTTCTAATGCACGGGACACAGGTTTAATACCTGGTCGGGAAACTAAGATCCCACATACTGCATGGTACAGCCAAAAAATAAAATCATTAAAAAAAAAAAGAAATTATGATAGGTAACACAGAGTCGGACACAACTGAAGTGACTTAGCATAGCACAGCAAACTCTGCAGAGGAACAAGGATGCCCAGGAGAAGGGGAGAGCAAGGATGGCCCGGAGAGGGGGCTGGGTGAGCACTGAGAGGGTGGGGACTCCTGGACAAGGAGCAATCTCAACAAATTAAGCAGCGGACTTAAATGGCAACAGACCCTGATGCTGGGAAAGATTGAAGGCAGGAGGAGAAGGGGGCAACAGAGGATGCGATGGTTGGTTGGCATCACTGACTCAATTGACATGAGTTTGAGCAAAGTCTGGGAGCTAGTGAAGGACAGGAAAGCCTGGTGTGCTGTAGTCTATGGGATTGAAAAGAGTCAGACACGACTGAGCAACTGAACAACAGCAACAAAATCAGCCAGCATGTGGTACAGTACAGGGACCCAGGGTGACTTGGAGAAGGTATTCATGTAGGAAATTGCCTCTGCAGGTTAGATCTTCAGAGAAAAGAAAACATGGTTAATGATGAGATAAGTATAGCTCCCAGTTAAGAAAAGGCATGTTAAAAGAACTTTAACACTTCTGAGAAAAAATCGTGGTGCCACCCACATGGGCTTGTCTTTAGATTTGGAAGCTGGGGTAACTGCGCTTAGGAGAGAGGAGGAAAGAGAAGAGCAGAAACACAGTTCTGGGGCGAGAAAAGGACACCTCCAAAAATACTCATCTCTTCTCATACACCAAGGACAGAGGTGTTTTGACCTGCCAAAGACAAAAATTACTTCAGCCGTAGTCAGTGATTTCAAAAGTAAGTTCCATGAAAAGAAAGAGGTGGAGCAATGGCACAGCCATGTCAGCATTGGTGGAGAAACGTGTTGTGTCATGTGACTGCACTGACATTTTAGGTTCCGATAATCTGTGGAATTATCAAGGGGACCCATCCAGCATTTAGCATATTGTGTCTGCAAGAAATCATGTTCTTGATTGAAAACAAGACTGGAGTATAGGCTATTTTTCATGTGTGGCACCTTGTATCCAAGTAGCCACTTCTTTCAAGTGTATAACATCTTTAACGGAATATGACCAGTCACACAGTACAGAGGAACTGGCAAATTAAACATTTAATGGTCACTGAATGGAAATATCTATTTTTATTTGTATAAAGAAACTAACTGCCTAGATACAAGGAACAATGAAAGGAACATAGTTATGAAATCAGTTCTTTCTTGGATTGGCTCTGAAACACTTTGAACATATGAATTGTTTATTGTTACTAATGAAATGTGTTTAGAGAGAGGTCACGTCAGATCACAAAGCAAAATTAAATCTAAGGAGCCAGGAGTTCCCAACATTGATCAATCCAGATTGTGATACTGTAGGTTTTGGACTTCCATTTCCTAAACTTGCTTCAGGTATAGTTCAGTAGGGAATCTGATCGTTTTTGTTATTTCAGTTAAAATCAATAAATAAAAGTAGAAGTGATGGGTTCTGTGAAATTATTTGCTGGTATTAAATCAGAGTTCCAAGGATAGGAACATGTCTACTCCCTGTGTGGGGCATCTGTTGGCTCTGTGGTAGCTTGGAAGGCAACTCAAATATTACTCTGATCAAGACATATATTTCCCCAAGTGAAAAGAATGTCTGAAACACCAAAGCTGGAGCCACTGGATTAGCTTGGGATTCAGGAATTTACTGTGACAGAAAATTAGGCCAAGTTGAAAATTTTTTTGCAAGAAGACCAGAGATTAAGGAAGTCTATTTTCAAAATACACTTGAGAAGCCTTAAGAGCATGCCATTGTAAGAAGTCAGCAAATTGGTGAGATTGAGGATTAACAGCTATGCATGATGATTGTTTGTAATGCCCCTAAATTCAGAGGGTGTTTACTTCTCTGACTTACGTGGGTCAACAAGAGTGCAGTGTAGGAGTAAGGTGGGGGAAGGGGTGATGGCATGTAGTTGATACTACCATACTCCAAAATTATTATTGATTTTATATAATTTTAATGACTGTGCATAATTTATCTTAAAATTTCAAGTAATCTTAAAGCAGGAGATGTAATCTTTATATTGATTAAATAAATATGTTGGTTAGATGCACCACATGTTGCATGAGGACCACTGAGGGCCCCCTCATTAGACTCCTTTTTGCAAAGAGTTTATGGTAGATCTTTCAAATAGATCGGCCATGATTCACAATACTTATAATCATTTAAACTATAGTCTCCAGAGCAACAATAAAGTCAATATCTTTCTATCTAACCACTAGTGTCTCAAGTTTTACTCTGCAAGGATTTCTGCCCTTTCTTCAACGTACCTATCTTTATTAAGGGTGAAAGGGACATAGCCAATGTCCCAGTGGCCCTTTTCCACAGGAAGGTGAAGTCTATCTGCTTTCAAAGTACCAGCTGCCTCTACCCACCACACACAGTATCTATGTTCAAAAGGAAGAGTATACTAGGAGCAAGCTTCCAGAATACACAGTGCCTCATAAAACGTGTTCAGCTGGAGCACAGACCCTTTCAAGTACATTGCCTAACCCCACAATGACTTACCTGAATGCTTCCTCAGAGCTCTTTCTGAAGGACAGGGTCAGACTGAGGCTGTGAAGTGGTACACGTGTGCTTCTAGGCGTCTTCATCCAGAACTTCCACTGAGCCAGGCAGTTGGTCTGGTTAGATCACTAGTCTTTGGGTGGGTATCATGACTTCCTGCCCTAAATGCAAGCCCATCAACCTTTTAGGTTTCATTGCCATTACCTCACAAAAGAAGCCAGAAAACTCTAGATCAGTGGTTTCCAACCTGCTTCTTTATCAGAATTTCCTTATTAGCATCACCACATTGCTATTTTATTTGGACTTTTTTATTGAGTGAGAAAACTCCATAACTGCAAAAAAAAAAAAAAACAAAACCAGTTACTATCAACCTGAGATTGAGATTAGCTTGTTAATCAACTTCCATAGGTATTTTTAAAAATAATGGTTATATATGAAACATAGTCAATCTCCAGATGTGACTTGAAGACCCATTTTACTTAAGGCTCTTTTGGTTGCAAATAACAGAAACAAACTCTGGCCAGAATAGATTAAAAGGCTCCAAGGAAGAGATGCACACCAAGCCTTGGGAAGGCAGTTCATGGCTTTATTCTATTTGTCTAGTTGACAGCAAGAGTCAGCTCATTCCAAAGAGTTACATCCTTCTACATGGGAAAGATCTTCAAAAACTCACTCAAATTCTATAGTTTTATTTTTTTTTTCCCCTGAAAATCACACAGAATTAGTTGGCTAGGGATGCCATAACAAAATCACACAATCTGGGTTGCTTAATGGAATTCTGGAAGATGGAAATCCAGGATCAAGGTGCCAGCAGGATTGGTTGCCCCGGCTGACAGATCATCACCTTCTCACTGTGTCTCCACATGGCATTCACTCTGAGTGCATAGCCCTGGTGTCTCTTCCCCTTTTCATAAGAACAGTAGCCATATTAGATTGGGGTCACCCTTATAATCTCATTTAACCTTAATTAATTCTTTAAAGGTCCAATCTCCAAATACTGTCACACTAGGGAGTAAGGCTCCAATATATGAACCTTGAAGGGACACAAGTTAGTCTGTAATAGATATTGTATCTGTCTTTTTCTCTGTAGACTCTATAAATTGCTATTGGCTGAAAGCACAAGAATCCCACCAAGCTGAGCACCTTCTAAAGTAGGTACGATTATATAATTTAGATAACTCAGAATTGAAAGCCAAGTAAGCATTGACCCCGGGATATCACACTTTACTGGAACATCTCCTGGCAAATTTAAGTATTACTACTTCACTAGCTGCTCATTTTGAAGTCCCAGTCAGCAAGGAATTCCATGAGTTTCAAGACGTCTGTATGGAAATTTTTTTTTTAATATCTGTGAATTCTTATAAAATGTGTTGTTGTCCAGTTGTTAAGTCATGGCCTACTCTTTGCAACCCTGTAAATTGCAGTACACTAGGCGTCCCTGTCCTACATTATTTTCCAGAATTTGCTCAAACTCATGTCCATTGAGTCAGTGATGTCATCCAACCATCTTATTCTCTGTCGCCCCCTTCTCCCTTGCCCTCAACCTTTCCCAATATCAGGGTCTTTTCCAATGAGTCAGCTCTTCCCATCAGGTGGCCAAAGTATTGAAGCTTCAGCTTCAGCATTAGTACTTACCAATTAATATTCAGGACTGAATCCCTTTAGGATTGAGAAGTTTGATCTCCATGCTGTCCAAGGGACTCTCAAGTCTTCTCCAGAACCACAATTTAAAAGCATCAATTGGCATCAATAGCATATAAAATATATTCAAGTTGAGATAGTTCATTCATCTGTTTTTTGACTTACAAATTAGGGAAAAGCAAGGGAACACTACATGCATGGCTGGTTTCAACTAAATTCTTTCTTTAAATGACATAATATCAGTCCTTATAGGTTTGGATGCCACTGTCATGGGGAAAAGATGAGGGAGGTAGGGAAAAGCTATATGTTATTTAGTGAAAACTGAACAAAATCTTATCTAGGAAAGAAAGAAAAAACATTGAGACTTAGAATTTTACCAAACTTCTAACCAACTTGGACTAAGATTTAAAAAAAATACAGTTTACCTATAAATAACTCATGGATTAGGAGTGTCAAACTTCCATTCAGGTGAAAAATCTGTGTGTAATTGGCCCTCCAGATCCCTGGTTCCTGGTTTCTCCCTATATGTCGTTCCTCCACATGTGCAATCTGGTATCTGTGGATTCAGCCAACCTCATAGTTGTGTGTGAGTGTATTACCATCATATTTACTATTGAACAAAATCTGCTGTAAGTGGACTGCACAGTTCACAACTGTGTTGTTCAAGGGTCTGCTGTATATGAACTCCCAAGTCAAAGACAAATATTCAAAAACTGAAAAGGCTTTACCAAACGAGGCTAAGGTATAAGAGAATCTAAACTACAGCTATATGTAATTCCAATATATAGTACCTATAATTCAAACCTTACTACTTTAGAAAGGTATAGATTTTTATCTGGTCTTACAGCTTCTGTCCACACTAGGTGTGAAAATAAAGTTTTTCACATTTTGGTACATAAAATCATTTTTAGGGCATTGCCTGCTGTTAATTACCACATGAATAATATCATAAAGTATAATATTACCAGAAATGAGTAGTTTTAAGTATTAGCTCAAAGAAGGAAACTTCTTTTACTCGCTAAATACCTTGGCACGCACTGGCTCCTCCCAGGCACAGGGACTGCTGCTTCTCAGCAAGAAATAGTCCCAGATACACCATATTGATGAATGCAAATAATCATCGACTCCAGCATTTTCCTGATTGACTCTTCCTTGTTAATTGGCTTGAAGTTTAATGTTTTTGCTGCACTGGTTTCTGAATTCAAAGAGCTCTATTGTACCTACTGAAAGCCCATTTTCAGAATAAAACAGCCCAAAGTCCATGTTCCAGATTAGCAAGTGCGGTGCCATTTATATGTCCCCATGGTATATAAACCTTAGGGGATCTACATTAAACAAAGTAGAATATATCTTATTTGCTTATGGAAGATTGTTTTGGTTTTAGAGGAATCTCTGTCCTCATCAAGTCTTTGCAGTATTTTTTTTTTTAATTTTAAAAAATTTTATTGAGATATAGTCGATTTACAATGTTGTATGCCAAAGTGATTCAGATATATTATATATATATGAATATATAATATATCTGAAGATATATTTATCTTCTCTTTAAAAAATATTTATTTGGCTGCACTGAATCTTAGTTGCAGCACAGGGAATCTTCAATCTTCGTTGTGGCATGCGGGATGCAGGATCTTTAGTGGCAGCATGCAGACTGTTAGCTGCAGCATTTGGTTCACTGAAAGGAGTTCCCTGACCAGGGATCAAACTTGGGCCCCCAGCATTAAGAGCACAGTGTCTTAGACACTGGACCACCAGGGAAGTCCCTATTTATCTTCTCTTTTAGATTCTTTTTCCATTATAGGTTATTGTAGGTCGTTCTTGTTTATATGTGAGTCTTCACACTCTTGCATTGACAGTTTTCCTACATAGAATGAGATAGAAGCCACATTTAGCTAACCATGCCTTAAAGGATCCTGATTTCCAGAGGTCAATTTGTCTGCACAATCATGACTAAGAGCATTCCTATTTATTTCCACTGTCACTCTTGCTAGTATGAATGACCATATTGATATCAGAAGGTCGAAGTCAGACTTACAGCAAAGATAAAAACTTTGAAATAATCAACAATTTTGGTGAAGGGGTGGGAAAAGAGGCACTATTACTTTGCCAACAAAGGTCCGTCTAGTCAAGGCTATGGTTTTTCCTGTGGTCATGTATGGGTGTGAGAGTTGGACTGTGAAGAAGGCTGAGTGCCGAAGAATTGATGCTTTTGAACTGTGGTGTTGGAGAAGACTCTTGAGAGTCCCTTGGACTGCAAGGACATCCAACCAGTCCATTCTGAAGGAGATCAGTCCTGGGTGTTCTTTGGAAGGAATGATGCTAAAGCTGAAACTCCAGTACTTTGGCCACCTCATGGGAAGAGTTGACTCATTGGAAAAGACTCTGATGCTGGGAGGGATTGGGGGCAGGAGGAGAAGGGGACGACAGAGGATGAGATGGCTGGATGGCATCACTGACTTGATGGACATGAGTCTGAGTGAACTCCGGGAGTTGGTGATGGACAGGGAGGCCTGGCGTGCTGCAATTCATGGGGTGGCAAAGAGTTGGACACGACTGAGCGACTGAACTGATTGAACTGATACGGTAGAGAGAGTGTAAATTGATACAACCTCCTTGTAAGACAACTTAGTAATAGGTGTCAATACTATACATATTTTTTGGCTGAGCAATTCCACTTCTAGAAATTTATCCTGCAGATATACTCACAGACATGGAAAAGAATACATGTTCAAGGGTAATCATATTATTGATTGTAATAGAAAAACTTGAAAACTAAATATGTATCAGTAATAAATATGATAGACACATTCAGTAAAATACTCCATCAACATCAAAAAGAATGAGGCAGTTCTCAATGTGCTAATGCGAAAGGATCTCCAATAAACAGCAAGGTAGAGAACAGAATACCATGGCCTCATCTGTGTTAAAAACATATCTGTGAAAATGGTTTACATGATATATTATCACAGCAATATCCATACTATTGTCTATGTACAGGTGGTCTTAGGGAGATGTACAAGAGTAATCAATGATTACTTCTGGGAGACCAGTGTGTGGATGCCTTGGGTGGAAGAAAAGCTTGGTTTTTATTGGTCATCTTTTTGTTCCCTTTTAAATGTTGTAGGATGTTAAGTTTTGGAAAAATCCATGCCACTGTCTAATAAGAGGGTAGACTGGGCTGGGGAAGGAGAGAAGCCTTAAGCGACTCACTTTTGCTACTTCTAGTTGACTCATTGGAAAAGACTCTGATGCTAGGAGGGATTGGGGGCAGGAGGAAAAGGGGACGACAGAGGATGAGATGGCTGGATGGCATCACTGACTCGATGGACGTGATTCTGAGTGAACTCTGGGAGTTGGTGATGGACAGGGAGGTCTGGCGTGCTGTGGTTCATGGGGTCGCAAAGAGTCGGACACGACTCAGCGACTGAACTGAACTGAACTAAACTGAGCAGCTCTGCTGATAGTTGATGAAGGAAATATATTTAACAAGCACTTGTATAGTACTTCTCAATGCCAGGCCCTATTATAAACATTTTATAAATATTTGATTCAATCCTCACAGCAATCCTATGAAAAAGATGCTCTACAAATGAGAAAACTAAGGACAGAGGTTAAATAACTACTTGCCCAAGACCACATTGAAAGAAAGTGGCAGGGGCAAGACTTGAACCCTAGCAGCGAGTCTAGAGTTTATGTTCTTATGGATGCTATGTTGTGTATCATGATGTCATGACATGAAAACTGCATGATCTCATGAATGTGGAAACTATGGCCTTGATCATGTTTAACACAGTCAATCCCAGTATCCTGAAATTAACTCAGAACCCTGGTTGGGGAACTAAGATCCTACAAGCTGTGCAACCAAAAAATAAAAACATCTAGTGACTGTGGTGAGAACAGGATTTGGCTTAGGCCTGACTTCCCAGTCAGCTCACCTTTCTCCCTCACTGCCACACCGCCCACAGTGAGGGAGCAGACAGACCTGTCCACCCACTGCTGAGTAACCTTAACCAAGCCGGAGCCAAAGGGGTAAAAGGAATAAAGTTCTCTCTCTGACTGAAAGGATGACTCAGGTTCTTATTTTTAGAAACCAACATGAAACTATCGGCTGAACAATAGCTAGGTTTTCTACCGAGACCTTGGGCTGTAGGGGTGGCCCTATCTGCTCTGTGGAAATGTATTGGTCTCCTTTTTTAGCTCCAAGCGCTAGATGACTGATTTCCAAACAAGTGGAGCTGAAAGGATTTAAACAGATTAACATTCTAACAACAAGAAATGGAAGAAAAGCGAATCCTGTGGCGTTTGTTAACATATTGAAACACATTCAATAAAACCCCCCTCCCCAAGGCCTAGCTTTGCAAATATTTGCTTTATAAAGATGTGTCAGTTTAAAAGGAAAGAGCAGTTGCCACTAGGATCTGGTCCCATGTCCCTGTGTGACCTTTCTTCCTCCTTCCGGCTTCCTCCTCTCCAACTACAGGCCCCCTGGGCATTCCCCAGAACACGCCCTATGCTGCCTCAGGGCCCTTGCGCTTCTGTTTCCCTTGGCCTGGGACATTCTTCCTCTAAGTGTCTGCCCTGAATTCACTCAGATCACTGCTCAAGTGGCATCTTGCTGAAGTGTCTTGCCCCAACCATCTTATTTAAAGCAGCTGTGCTCCATGTCTGTCACTCTCTCCTTATTCTGCTTTATTTTTCTTGATAGCACTTTGATCACCTTGTTATCTTCTGTCGCCCACAAAAAAATGTAAGCTCTAGGAGGGCAGAGGATTTCTTTGTTTTATTCTTTACTATCTATCTAGTATGCAGAACAATTCATGGTAAATAGCAGAGACTCAGATAATTGTTGAATGAATTAATAAATCAGGAACAAAAGCATTGCATCTGTGTAAAGGCTTCCCTGGTGGCTCAGTAGTAAAGAATCTGCCTGCCAATGCAGGAGATGCAGGTTTGATCCCTGGCCTGGGAAGATCCCCTGGAGAAGGAAATGGCAACCCACTCCAGTATTCTTGCCTGGGAAGTCCCACAGACAAAGAAGCCTGGAGGGCTACAGTCCATAGGGTCGCAAAAGACTCGGACATGACTTAGCAACTAAAAACACACACAAAAAACCAACTTGTCACTCCTGAGGTATCTTTGCATCCACTTTGTTTTCTCTTTTTTAAATCATTTGTTAACCTACTCAATGCGGAAAAGATACTTGATCATGTGATTGTACAAAGTCCAGAATTAAAAAAGATAATAAAACCAGAAACCAGCTAAGAATGAAGTTTTTCCTTGCCTTTCAATAGCTGTGTGACCTTAGAAAAGTCATTCATTTTTCTTGGCTCCAGATGTCTTATCTTTTAAATAGAGATTAGAGTCTTTTTTCATTTTTTTAAATTGAAATATAGTTGATTACAGTTATTACTTAAGTTACAAGGTACAGCATAGTGATTCACAACTTTTAAAGGTTATATTCCAAACTAACACAACACTATAAAGCAACTATACACCAATAAAAATTAATTAAATAAAGGTTATATTCCATTTATTGTTACTACAGAATACTGGCTATATTCCTTGTGTTATAGCTTGCAAACTATAGAGTCTTCTTTGAAAAATCAAAGCAAATGGGATCTAGAGGTTTCTTCCTACACTAAGATCCTTTGAAATTTAAATTCATGCAGGAAATATTGGTTTTACCTTTCCCAATGTTAAATGCAAACTGAGTATGTAACCCCGGGCAAGTCCTTTAACCTCTCTAGGCCTTCAGAGAAACCAACATTTGTTTTTGAGGTTCTTATGAGGTCAGGTCATTGTCACCAGTAGGGGTGGGAATGGTGAGGAGCTAGGTCAACCAGATCTTCTGCTGTTTGTAAGACCTTGATCTCTGTCTCT
>NW_011495013.1:598440-598796 GCF_000754665.1 Bison bison bison | reverse complement strand
TTGACTCTCACCCTAACCCTAGGGTGGGGGTTAGAGTTTTCACTCTGTACAGTGGAAAATTCTAGTATAATTTATAGTCAGCCCTCCATATCCATGATTCCTTCATGTCTGTGTTTCCTGCATCCACAATTTCAACCACCTTCAGATCACGAGTATGGAAGTGCTTATTATTGAAAAAGCTCCACATATGGAGAAGGAAATGGCAACCCACTCCAGTATTCTTGCCTGGGAAGTCCCACAGACAAAGAAGCCTGGAGGGCTACAGTCCATAGGGTCGCAAAAGACTCGGACATGACTTAGCAACTAAAAACACACACAAAAAACCAACTTGTCACTCCTGAGGTATCTTTGCATCC
>NW_011495013.1:585423-598340 GCF_000754665.1 Bison bison bison | reverse complement strand
GTTCCTTCTTTATGACGCATAATTCCTTAATTATCCATTTGTGAAATAAGAACAAACATTAAGAAATGTGAAATCCAAATTGCATTCATTTTCACAATATCAATACTAAACTCAAGACAGCAACTTCATCAAATATAAATGTTTCAAAAGTAAAAGGCAATCTTAATTTTTTTTATCCTATGAATAGGGTCTGCAAAAATAGGTAAATTATTTTACTGTACTTGCAGGAGATTAGGTCTCAGCCTGCACGGAAGGAGCAAAGCAACAAAAGACAACAAACAAATACTACTAGGAGTAATGCCCATACATATCAAACTATGATGTATGTTTTATTTCTGTTTTTTTAAATGACCTACAGTACTTGGTAGGTGTACTAAAATTGTTTGGGGAGTGGGGTTTAGAGACTTCTAATAGATGTATAGTTAATTTGGTAATTCTCTCGCATGAGGTATAAGCTTCCATATGCTGGTTATTTAATAGATTTGCTACATAAGTAAAACATGGTTTACCTAGATAGCTTGATCTCTGTCTCTACAGGGCACGGGTCCAGTTGTTGGGTTGGGGTGAGGCTCAAGACTAAAATGCTGGTTCAATAAATATTTTCTGAGCACTTGCCATATGCTGTGTGCTGGAGGATACCACAGGGAACACTGCCAACAAGGTTCCTGCCCTCTTACATTCTAATGGTAGGAAATGGATGATAAATAGGTAAAATGATAAATGAATCAAGACAAATAAGTTCTAGGATGGAAGCAAAAGAATGCTATAATAGACTATAGCAGATTGGACCTGTTGAGGTAACCTGAATCAGGGAAGGCCTTTCTGGAGCTTTCAAGGATGAGAAAAATCCAGCTACAGGAAGAGCATTCCAGATCAAGGGGAAGGAGGGCCTAATTATCTAGGCCTTGAGAATGAAAAGTGACATTCTAGGACCTGACAAAGGCCAGTGTGCAAAGGGTATAGTGACAGAGGGGACAGCGCATGAGATGAGGCCCTGAGGCAGGGAGGAGCCACTCCACGTGCTTAATGTGATCAGTCACCCCTATTGTCCAGAACTGGGAAGTTTTTGAGAATGTGAGACTTTCAGTACTTAGACCAGGAAAGTCCTGGGTAAGACGAGGGACGAGTTGGTAGAGGGTTGTACTTTATCCTGTCTGCAATAGGCGGTCACTGAACGGTTTTAAGTAGGGAAACGATATGTTTTGATCTCTCTTTTTCAAAGGTCACTCTTGGGTTTTGTGTGGCAAATGCATTGGAAAGGAGAAAAAGATGGAAAAAGAGAAGGCCAACTAGCCAATTATTGCAATGTTCCATGCAAGAGAGGATAGTGGGTTGAAGTAGATTGGTGGCATTGAAGATGGAGAGATGGGGATGGATATAAGATACATTTTGGAGGTAGAATGAATAGGACTCAGTAATGTATGTTAGTGAAGGGAAAGGAGTTAAAAATGACTTTAACTCTTGAACTTCTGATTTTAATAGCTAGGTAATTTTTTTTTTCAACAGAGGGAAATCTGAGAAGGACTAGGGGTAGAATTTGGGATAGGAGGGGAATGGAGGTATCTAGAGTTCCATTGGGAGGAAAATGTGATACTTGGAATGAAGACACTCTTATTGTTAATGTTCAAAGTATTTTGTAAGCAGAAACTAATTAGTTCTCATAACAGTTGTTCTGGGTTGTTAATTACCTGAACCCCATTTTACAGGCTCTGGAGAAGAGCAAATGTCAGTAACTTGCCTAAGGCTAGAGTAAATTAAAGAAATAACGCAGCATCAATTAATTCCTGGTAGTCTTATGCTCTGCCAGTCTTTTAAAAGAGCAAGTCTTTGGGGTAGGATGAGTAAATCAAATGGTATTTTGGAAGAATAGGGCATGGATTTTGAGGTTTATAGACCTGGAGTCATCTTTTGGCTTTGCCCTTTGTTACTGATGTGATATGGATGCATATGTAATAATAATATACTGGAGCCTTCAGGTTCCTATGAAATAATACTTATAGAGTCAAATACTAGACATGTCCTTATTTCTGCTGTATCCCCTGCCTAGAAACATATTTTTCCCCAGAAAACCAACTGTCACCCTATTACAGAGAGCTTCTCTGATCACCCTATAATAAATTAACAGCCCCTCACCCCCATTCAACAGCATTCTCTACCCACTTTAGCCTGGTTTGATTTTGCTATAGCATTTATTACTACATGGTCTGTTATATATCCACTTCCATAAGAGCAGGGATTTTTCTCTGTTTTGTTCCCTGTTATGTCTAGAATGATGCCTGGCACAAGAGAGGGCTCAATCGTTGTTGAAGTGAGTGCATAAACTAAATAAAACTTTACATATAGTAAAACTCTTTGCTTGATATCTGCCATGGTAGGAACTCAATAATAGTTATCAGAATAAAAATTGAGAAACACACTCAAGTTTATATATTCCTTGTCTAAGAAACTGTTTTAGCACTATTTTTTGTATATTATAAAAAAGATAAATATTTAGATTATACTTGAAAACGTACCTACCAATTTTGTGCTTCATTTGATTAATGTACAGAAAGACAGTCTTTGCTGTTCTGTGGTCATTCTCATTGTCATTTGGTGGTTTGCAGTTACGTGGTCATAAGAACAACCCACTTCATGCACTGACTCACAAACAGTATACGCATGAACAAACAAAGCTGAAGGTTCAAAAGTATGCTACCACCACCACTTTGGGGTGGAAATGGTATTTTTAAGCAATTGAAAGGAAAATTAAGTTATAGATGCTTTGTCATCTCCCAGACCTCCCAGGGAAGAATGGGAAAGCTACAAGTTACTTTTCCTCTGTAAAAGTACTCAACTACTCAGTAGTCATTTTCTTGTATAACATTCACTCTTAACTTCTCTATTCTGGTAATATAGGTCTTTCTATTCTTATTATTTTCTTTCTTTTAACCTCATCTCCTTTAAATAATTGCTCAAATGCCACGCTATAGGTAAAATCTATTCTGACCACACCCCTTCCAGCCCTGACCCCTCCTAGTCTCCCTTACACTGCTCTACAACTTTTGCCACCTTAATGCTATTATATAATTATTTATTGTGTTTATTGTCTGTATCCCTCCAATTAAAACATAAGCTTCATGAGGATAGAAATTTTTATCTATTTTGTTCACTTCTATCTTCCTAAGGCCCAGAGAATAGTTTATCCCATCACAGTGAATGAAACTGAAACTCCAAGATTAGACAAAATCTAAGTTTGTTGGAGTTTAGGGAGACAGGATGGAAACTGCAATCTCTGGTCTCCAGTCACACCAGATGGATGTAGTAGCATAATCTCTGCATGAGGCCAGTGTGACTTCCAACCAAGACATCAGCCAAGGCAGTCACTGTCTTTTCTGCCTCTCCCCTGCACTCCCAGCATTCATCTCTATTTGGTCACTAACTCTCAGCTCAGTTATTTTTCTGGCCACTTCCATGTTATTTACTGTCTCTTTCTGCATCTTTCTGGTTTTTTTTTAATCTTCACTCCTTCATCAAAAAGCCACCAGGGTTTCCCTGGTGGCTCAGTGGTAAACAGTCCACCTGCCAAAGCAGGAGACACAGGTTTGATCCCTGGTCTGAGAAGATCCCACATGCTGCGGAGCAAATAAGCCCAGGCACCACAACTATTGAGCCTGTGCTCTGGAGCCGAAGACCCACAGTGCTGCAACTGAGCCCATGTGCTGCAACTACTGAAGCTCGCACACCCTAGGGCCTGTGCTCTGCAACAAGTGAAGCCATCACAATGAGAAGCCTGAGCACTGCAACTAGAGAGAAGCCTCTACTCTCCACAAGTAGAGAAAAGCCAGAGCAGCAACCAAGACCCAGCACAGCCAAAAAAAAAAACAAAACTAAACAAATGAAGCATCAATCAATGAAGCAGTCAACAAGCATTTATTGAGTATCTGCCATGTATTTAGCACCAGCCAGCATGTAGCATATCCTAATGGTCAAGTCAGCAATTTAGGGGTTGGACATGCTTTGGTTGAAATCTTGGATTTGCCCTTCACTAGCTGGCTGACTCGGAGAAGGCAATGGCAACCCACTCCAGTACTCTTGCCTGGAAAATCCCATGGACGGAGGAGCCTGGTAGGCTGCAGTCCATGGGGTCGTGAAGAGTCAGACACGACTGAGTGACTTCCTTTCACTTTTCACTTTCCTGCATTGGATAAGGAAATGGCAACCCACTCCAGTGTTCTTGCCTGGAGAATCCCAGGGATGGAGGCGCCTGGTGGGCTGCCGTCTGTGGGGTCACACAGAGTCGGACATGACTGAAGTGACTTAGCAGCAGCAGCAGCAGCAGCTGGCTGACTAGGGATAGTCCCTTAACTTTAGTTTCCCCACATGTGAAATAAGGGTAATAATGACGTGTGCCTCAGAGGCAGTTCTGAGGAATGAGAGTATGACTATGACAAACTTAGACTATTGCCAGACAAATGAGGTGATCCATAAACATTAGCTCTTATGATCACCTCTGTCCTAGTGTCCAGTGAGGAATGGGCTGTACATCCAGGACTTAATCCTTGTCTCCATAGAACTTCCCAACTCATAAGCCAGTTAGAAAACAATCCAGGCCTGGATATATGGTGGAGTACTCATTTCTGTGGTTTAGAGTGTATAGAGATGCAGTGGTGTTGAAAGGAGTAAAAAGGGAAAAAATGCAAATGCCAGAAATACTGATTTGTCACATATTGAAGAGGCAGAATATATATGTATTATTCAATTTGTGGTATATTAAAAATTTTATATACAGTATATTTAAAATATATAACTAGCTATGACCAACCTAGACAGCATATTAAAAAGCAGAGACATTAGTTTACCAACAAAAGTCCATCTAGTCAAAAGCTATGGTTTTTCCAGTAGTCATGTATGGATGTGAGAGTTGGACCATAAAGAAGCTGAACACTGAAGAACTGATGCTTTTGAACTGTGGTGTTGGAGAAGACTCTTGAGAGTCCCTTGGACTGCAAGGAGATCAAACCAGCCAATCCTATAGGAAATCAGTCCTGAATATTCATTGGAAGGACTGATGCTGAAGCTGAAGCTCCAATACTTTGGCTACCTGATGTGAAGACCTGACTCATTTGAAAAGACCCTGATGCTGGGAAAGACTGAAGGCAATAGAAGGGGTTGACAGAAGAAGAGATGGTTGGATGGCATCACTGACTTGATGGACATGAATTTGAGCAAGCTCCAGGAATTGGCGATGGACAGGGAAGCCTGGTGTGCTACAGTCCATTGCAAAGAGTTGGACATAACTGAGTGACTGAACTGAACTGATACCTTAAACACATATACTGGATACATAGTATTAGAAGAAGAAAATTGTATGAATCTCAAAGGTTATTAGCCTTTTGAGGTACCATGCTTTGTGGCAGACAAGAACTTTAGTATCCTAGAGCAACCTTGAATGTTCAAATTCCAATTTGTCACTTAATTAGCTGTGTGATGTTGTTCAAGGTATCTAGGTTCTCTGTCAGAGAAGGCAATGGCACCCCACTCCAGTACTCTTGCCTGGAAAATCCCATGGACAGTGGAACCTGGTGGGCTGCAGTCCATGGGGTCACTAGGAGTCGGACACGACTGAGCGACTTCACTTTCACTTTTCACTTTCATGCACTAGAGAAGGAAATGGCAACCCATTCCAGTGTTCTTGCCTGGAGAATCCCAGGGACGGGGGAGCCTGGTGGGCTGCCGTCTATGGGGTCGCACAGAGTCGGACACGACTGAAGCGACTTAGCAGCAGCAGCAGCAGGTTCTCTGTACTTGTTTCTTCATGTGTAAAGTGGAGGTGATGAAAAGGTAAACATACTATAGAATTGTTATGAAAATTAGATTAATTAACACTTGCAGTTAGTGAATGTGCCTAGCATATGGCAAGCACCCAAGTGTTAGCTAGTATCACCCCACATTTATTCTTTCTTTCTCTCCTAAGTCTTCACTAGAGAACAATAGCTTAAAATACCATAATTTGATTTTTTTCATTATTTACTCCTAATATAAAGTATGTGCTTACCTGAAGCTACATATAATCTATTGGTAGAAAACAAAGCAAAGGTAATACAGTTCTCCTTAAGAGTAACCTCCTGGTGGCTCAGATGGTAAAGAGTTTGTCTGCAATTCAGGAGACCCGGGTTCCATCCCTACATTGGGAAGATCTCCTGGAGAAGAGAATGGCAACCTACTCCAGTATTATTGCCTGGGAAATCTCATGGATAGAGGAGCCTGGCAGGCTACAGTTCATGGGGTCTCATAGAGTTGGACACAACCGAGTGACTAACATTTTCACTTTCTAATGCAATGATGTCAGGTTAGCCTCCTGCTGTCTTCTGAGAGGACTAGCTCTTGAAGTCTGAAAATGAACTATACTGTGTGTGAAGATGATATGGGCTTGATTATGTATATTATGTTATATATTGCCACATATGCCCAGAATATCAAGCTCTGATATTTTGCATTTACAGTATTACCCTTCCTCCATATGGATTTCCAGCCTCTTTCACTGGCTTAATTTTTTTCCACCCAAAGACTTACTTACATTTAATGACTATACATGGCACATACCTAATACATAGGCCTCACTGTTTGTTTTTTTCCCTTTGTCTCACGTGTTCATTACAGTGCAAATTTTCCTTTATACATGTTAAGTTTACAATATTGTTCCATTGGTCTGTTATTCCATGATAAAGCTTTTAGACCCAGTTCCAATGAGCATTGCATAGAAGTAACCAAAATGATTTTTCATTTGAGCTGTTACTCAGATTATAAGGTAGTTCTGTCTATTTTACTTTCAAATAATAAAGCACATTGAAATATTGGGTAATATGTATAAAATCTTTCATAGAGCAGGATGCAAATGTAAAGTTTGTTACAGAAGCTCTGGCATGCCAAAAAAATTTTTTTTTCCTTTATTCTAAGGTTGCTAACAATGTCTTCTATTCTAGAAAACAGTGTATAACTTTGCAGTGACGAAACCTTAACCAAGTAATCAGAATTAATATCACCATTAATAAAGACATATTAACCTCCACTTCCCCCTAGATGATATGGCAGTGAAAGTGAAAGTTGCTCAGTCGTGTCTGACTTTTTGCGACCCCATGAACTATATATACACTCCATGGAATTCTCCAGGCCAGAATACTGGAGTGGGTAACCATTCCCTCCTCCAGGGGATCTTCCCAACCCAGGGATCAAACCCAGGTCTCCCACATTATAGGCGGCTTCTTTACCAGCTGAGCCACAAGGGAAGCCCAAGAATACTGGAGTGGGCAGCCTATCCTTTCTCCAGTGGATCTTCCTGACCCAGGAATCAAACCGGGGTTTCCTGCATTGCGGGTGGATTCTTTACCAACTGAGCTATCTGGGAAAGCCTGATACAACAAGGACACATCATTTCTGTGGGCTTCCCACCAGAAGGTCAAGCTTTAATCTAATTGCGAGTAAATATCCAATGAACCCAAACTCTGAGACATTATATAAAATACTTTTAGCCGATCAGGATAGAAATGCAAAGTCTGAGCAACTGCTATGGACTGGAGAATACTAAGAAGACACAACAATTAAATGCAATGTAAAATCTTGTGTTGGATTCTGGGCTTTGATGGAAAACTGCTGAAATTTGAATAAGATTTATAGTTTAGAGACTTCCCTGGCAGTTCAGTGGTTAAGACTCCACACTTCCACTGCAGGGGGCGTGGGTTCAATCCTTGACTGTGAAACTAGGTTTTCTCTGTGCCCCCCCAAAAAGATTTACTTAATTATGTTCAGTTGGTTCACAGTGCTTTTCAGATATACTATCCTTCAATTTTCTGTCCATTCTATTAATATTTGAGAGCTTGATATTCAAACTCCAACTAAAAAATCTTAATTCATCTACTTATAAAAGTAACTATGATATATAGTGGAACTATATGTAACTATGTTCTGTATTTTCCAAGTCTCCTGTAAATGTGTTATCATACTTTCATCATTTAAAAAATAAAAAAACAAAAGAAGAAAAAAAGATTTATAATTTAGTTAACAGACTTGTTTCTACATTTGTTAACTGGCTTTAATAATTGTACTATAGTTATGAAAGATGTTAACACCAGGGTAAGCTGGATAAAGGGTAGTTGTGAATCCTATATATTTGCAACTTTTATGTAAGTCCACAATTATTTAAAAATAAAAAGTAAACAAAAAGCCAAAAGAATTCTCTGTGTCTGACTTTAAAGCCCTGACTCCTAACCACCAGAATGTACTTTGAATTCCAGGCCCAGGCTACATAAGGACTGGTTGATGATTTGCTTCTGGAACTGCACTGCAAGGCACCTGCCTAGTGTCTCAGAGTGAAATCATATGTTTAAGGTATTTGGAAGTAAATAAGAAAAATAATAAGGAAAAATTTGCCTTCAATTAACCTATTAACAAATTTTCAATCCAAAAACAATTAGAAAGCATGTCAGTGTTCTAGTTATAACTAGCATTTATATGGCACTTACTATGTACGAAGCCCCTCTCTAAGCATGTTACAAATTTTAAGGTATTTAATCTTCACACCAACCCTATGAGGGTAGTTTATTCCTTTTTTACAGATGATGAAACCGAGACACAGATTTTAATTGACTGGCCCCAGGTCACAAAACTGATAAATGGGAAAGCTGTAACTCAGACCCAAGCAGTCTGGCTCTAGTCATGGATATGTGCTTATCCAAAATTCTACATTGCCTTCCACTGTTATCGGAACACTTATTTTGAATCAGCTGTAGCTGATACAGTTTAGGGAGCACCAGTGTTGGTCAACATTTCGGGTCTTGACGCCTGTACATTTTAGGCCCTAACATATGTCCAGGCATGGCCTGGTAAGCAGCTCAAACCCACCCTGCAATGTCCTGGGTCCACAGAAAAGGAAGCACTGAAACCTCCAACAGGTTGGCTCACTGATCGAATTTTGCCCCAGAAACCTGGAGAGAAAAGATTCCCTTTCTGAGCCCAGGTCTCAGTTCTCTATCTTGGGAGTGGGTTTTCTCTACACAAAAACAAAATCAAATTTATGCTATGTAATCAGTGAGTTTGCAAAGTAAGGATTTCATTTCTCAGTGATAGTATCAAAACTGAACATGTGAACCAACAGGCTCCTACAACTATCGGTGAGTCAATTCAACTAGAAAAACAGAAAATATGCTAACTGGCTTGGCTGTGCCAGAGTGGGCGGAGGAAGGCTACATTTCTATTCACAAAGTCTGATTCATTTAGGAAAAGAAAAAGTCACATGCCATCAGATTGGGATTTGTGTTCACTGCACTGAGGAGAAGTACAGGGCCTTCATACTCTCAGGGGTGACTAAGCCATTATTTCACTTGGAACACAAAGCACTGTTGCTTTGCACACCCCTCACTGTAATTAGCTCTTGTAAGCAAGGGATGAAGAATCGAACACGAGAGCTCCTTGGCTGTGGGCCAGACACTCAGAATTATTTATTTTATTTTGCTTAAGGAGACAGAGGAGAAGAGGGCCACGTCTAATATTCTGTTTCTTCATGTGTCCCTGAGTTACATGCAGTCAGATGATAACTATGCTCTTCTGTCTGAGAGCAATAGTTGGTCCTTTCAAGAGAGTCCAAATGCATATGTTGGTTCAAGCCAGGGGTGCACTGGTAAATGTTTAACAACCAGCCTTGGGAGAGGTTGAAGACTGATTTGTTGTGTTTGCGGATATCTACAGTGTTAAATACTCCTACCTTGACAGATGTCAGGCTACTCAGCTGACATCACTGAACGAGGACTTGGGAAAAGATGAATGCACAGTAGCCTGCCAAGTTCCTTTGTTCATGGAATTTTCTAGGCAAGAATACTAGACTGGGTTGCCATTTCCTTCTCCAGGGGATCTTCCCAGCCCAGGGACCGAACCCTGGTCTCCTGCATTGCGGGCGGATTCTTTATCAACTGACCTACAAGGGAAGCCCATTTACAATACTGTGCAACCGTTCAGTTCAGTTCAGTAGCTCAGTCGTATAAGACTTTTTGCATGGACTGCAGCACGCCAGGCCTCCCTGTCCATCACCAACTTCCGGAGCTTGCTCAAATTCATGTCTGTGTAGGGATAATAGTAGTAGCTACCTCCAGGGTTATTGTAAGGATTAATGCATTCATATGTATAAAGTGCATAAAGGAAGTGCTGTCCACTTCCTGTGAATAACACTCTGGGATTATTATCTTCCTGGAGACCTTAGTGCATACGTGAGTGATATTTGAGTGTGTACGTGTCACAGGCAGTGTGGGAGCACTGAAGGATGAGGGATGGCTGAGGCAGCAGCAGATACTGGGAAAACACCGTCTGGAAAGCTGAAGATCGGTGATCTTCTGGTGTTGCTGACATGCTTTGGGGCCTTCAGGTGTTACCTCTCTGAGCCTTTGTTTTCTCACCTGTGAAATGAGAATATTTGACCAGATGAAATCTAAGGTCTGCTTCACATTTAACATTCTATATCTGTCTCTAACAGGTTTGAAAGGTGCCAGGATTTTTAAAGGGAACTGAAGAAATCAAATTAGCAGGTAGGGAGGAGGGTTCCTCAGACAGACATTGACACTTGAGTGGAAACGAGACTCTTAGGTCAACCGTGCCACCTGCTTGAGTCATCTGGTTTCCCACATCCTCTTTTAAAGGAGCTATGCACCATTCCTCTGCACTAAGGTTCAATTTCAAGCTCACACGGTCCAGTTCTAAAAGGCCAGAGAGAGTCTTTGTTGGCCTTGATGACTCATAGGGACAGTTTGCCACCTATTTTATTGATGACAGTCCGGGATTACAGCACTGATAGATAGTACTGAGTCTTTTGCTTGTTTTTTTTTAAAGGTAAAATTTACCAGCTGGTGATCTCTGGTTATTTTCTGATCTGCTTGGCCAGATGGCACTTTCAGTGATAAAACTGCACAACACAAAGAGGTTTCACTTTGCTCTGTATCTTCTCTGCTCCATTTCTCAAATAACATGTCTACTCTGCAGATTTTTTTCTGAACCCAGAAGCTTAGGCATTCAGTGATGAAACCTGATGAAGGAAGCTCTTAGAGTCTGATTAACTTGGAGACATCATCTAGTTGCTGTTTAATTACATTCAAATAAAATCATACGCATTCCTATTGGATACTCACTTTGATTACGAACATTTAAAAATTCACTGATATTATTGTTCTTACTATTGCATTATCATTGTTGTATTGATAATGACTATTGTGTAGAATACTTCTACACGACTGACTCATTGAAAAAGATACTGATGCTGGGAAAGATTGAGGGCCAGAGGAAAAGAGGGTGACAGAGGATGAGATGGTTGGATGGCATCATTGACTCACTGGACATAAGTTTGAGCAAACTCTGAGAGAGAGTGAAGGACAGGGAAGCCTGGCATGCTGCAGTCCATTGGGGTCACAAAGAGTTGGACAGGACTGAGTGACTGACAACAACAAGAATACTTCCACATTTCCATTCACAAAGTATCTTTTAAAATAGTAATTTATTTGATATATGTTATTGTCCTTCGGGGAAGTGTAGGACTGTAGATAAGAGAATAAGCTTCAGAGTTTTACTAAATTGGGTCAGAATCCCAGCTTTGCCCTTAGATTCGGTTAGTCCCGATGTCCTTACCTATAAAATGGTGATAATAATACCCAATTTATACAGTTGTGGGTGGATTTGGAGATATAATACAAAGAGCCTAGTTCAGTACTTGATACATAAAATATCCAATAAATAGTGGCTATTACTACTATTGTTATCATTATTCTCCTTTTCTACATGAGGAAATTGAGGCTCAAAGAAATAAGAGATTTACTCAGGGTTGTTTAAGCCATAAGTGATAAAGCTATGACTCAAATGTAGGGCTTTGGATTCAGAACTTGTCTGTGTTCTTTCCACAGACTGACATTGCCAGTCAAAGAACAGCTTTAGTCTAGTAAAAGTGCCTAGCTTCGTCATTCAACTCGTTAAAAATGTACTTGTTGTTTTTTATTTGTTATTTTACTTTTTTCCTCTTTACCTCTTTTTTTTTCCCCCCTTGTTTTTGGCCATGGGGCTTCTGGGATCTTAGTTCCCCAACCAGGGATTGAACCCTGGCCCTCAGCAGTTAAAACACAAAGTCCTAAACACTGAGTTGCTAGGAACTCCTCCCTTTACCTCTTCATAGTTCTCCTCCCTTTCTCTCTCCCCTCTATTTCTCTGTCTCTCCCTCCCTCCTTTTCTGTCTGTCTTATTTAGTAGAACCCAAATTAGGGAATCTGAAGTAAAGAGCAATAAAAATAGTCCCTGGATTTGTTTCTGACTCATAGCCAAATAGCTCCAAATTACACTCAGATGCCTACCATCTTTCAACATCTCCAAATGTTCCCTTAGATCTTTGGAGCTAGAAGCTGTCTTCCACGTCATCTAGCACAGCTCCTTGATGAAAGCAGAGAAAAGTCAGTTAGCACAGGAAGTTCAAACCAGCGAAGGAGCGAGAGCTAGAAGCCACAGGTCAGGATCCCAGTCCTGGTTTCTTTCTTCTTCTCTTTGCTCTTCAATGAGTATTATCTCTCCTCTACTCTTTTACTAAAACTAATGTACATTATCTTCATAATCCTATGTACTTGGTTTGATGATCATTTAAAATATCAGCTAGTTACACAATTGTGACACTCGAGACATCACAGTCATAAAATCAGCACAGCTTCTTTGGAAATCATGCTGTCAGGACTGGAGTCTCCTCCCAGCGCTTTTGTTCTGGTCTTAGGGTGGTAACAAGAGGCTTTCTCGTGACTTACCTAAGCCTTCCTGCTTTGGGCAGAATTGAAAGTAGGGCAGTACTTGCCAATCCCGTGGTATTTCAGTGTGTCCCTGTGGTCATAACCAACATTAGGAAGTATGAAAATTTAAATTCTATGCTTGCA
>NW_011495013.1:582626-585323 GCF_000754665.1 Bison bison bison | reverse complement strand
TCTCCCTCTTTTCTCCCTCCCTCCCTCCCTCCCTCCCCCCCTCCCCTCCTTTCTCCCTTCCTTCCTATCCAAGCCAAATATATTGCTAAACCCAAATTTGGAGATGTTCCAGGAGTGAGGCCTCTTTAAACTTGATCCTCTAAAGATCCTTTCCTCCTCCTTTCTCCCACAGTCACAGTGCCTACCTCACAGGGCACCCAAAGGCAGTGAATGAATAAATGCACAGAGGAGAAAAAAACATACGCCCAGTTTTGAATTTTGAGTCCTGAGCATATCACCTAAAGAGTGATGGTCATCTTGTGTTTTGAACTTGGTTTGAATTCTTTTCAAACTCATCTTGTCACTTGAACCTAAATTTCATCCCTTACCCCTTGGGTGAATCATTTGACCTCTCTGGGATTCTATGTTTTCCATTTGTTCATGGCTGTTCATGGCTCTAAGGGCCAGGAGAAGAAATAAATAAGTGCTACTTGTCTGGCTTCCCTGGTTGCTCAGCAGTAAGGAATCCACCTGCAATGTGGGAGACTTGAGTTTGATCCCCGGGTTGGAAAGATCCCCTGGAGAAGGAAATGGCAACTCACTCCAGTATTCTTGCCTAGGAAATCCCGTAGACAGAGGAGCCTGGCAGGCTATAGTCGATGGGGCCACAAAGAGTCGGACATGACTGAGCTATTGAAAAGCAAACAAAACTTGCCTGGCACATAACAGCCCTTAAATAATGCTCATATTCTTTCTTCCCTTGCCTCCTCAGGGCCTTACTGCCACTCTTCAAATCCTCCTTGGTTCGCTCCTGAGTTCCACTAGCAACATGGTAGAACTTGGGGTCATTTTCCTGTGCCAACTCCCATTTCTTACACTGCAAGCGGCTTAGTTCATTTCCATTTCTACTCAGCAGGGAAGACCAACTTTTCTTCTCATGGATCTGGAATTTGTGTTCCTCTTTGTTTGTTTGAAGTTGAACACTGTGGGGTATCAGCCCGCACCTTCGATCTAATCCCTGCTAGTCCAGAGGGACAGGTCTTCCTTGGCAGTGAGATTTTAAAATAACACTGCAGGCCAAGGATTGCTGAAATTCAGCTGAAACCAGCCTTCCCTAAAGACCAGCTGCCTGCTCAATCAAAAGTCTTGGATTCCTCTGCAAGATTACATCTTCTTCTGGGCTATTTACTCAGCCCACAGCTTACTACAAAGCTGGTTTTCACCCCGTGGTAAAAACTACAAAGATAGCCTGCTTGCTTAAAGATGGATGGCATCTTTGAGTTGCCTCAGGCTTATCTGCAGCCATTTTCCTATGGCCATTCCACCAGCCCTCAGGTCTCTGCTCACTGGTTTTTCACACTTTTGGAATTTATTCCTTGGATTCCTAATGACTGGGTAAGTCTGCTTGGCGACTTGCCCTGAAGTGGAAGACTCTATTATTATTATTACTATTATTTTTGCAATAAGATCACAATCAGAGTCAGTCCCACAAGAAGGGCAAGGAAAGGTTTCCTAACCACCTCTCGAGACGTGGAAGAGTTCCTCTTGGTCCAGAAGTGCAGGTCAGGAACATGGCTTCCAGCTTCTTCCTGTGTACCCGGGAATTATAACCAGGAAGCCACAGCAGAAGGTTCACGTATTCTTCCATCAAATATGTATTGGGCATCTACTCCATACCAGGCACTCTGCTAGGGCCTGAGTTGACAAGATGAGTAAGTTATAGTCCCTAGTGGGCAAAGGCAGATACACCTAAACGTAGTTACCGCCATGTTGCTGCACATTGTAAGAGAAGTCTGTATAAAGGGCCAAGGACCTCAGGGGAAAGAGGCCCTCACGCTGGATGGTGGAGTGTGGTAGATGAAAGGGCATCACAGAGTTGACTGTCTGACAGAATTTCAAGAAAGAGGAGCTCAACCAACTGGAGACATGTGGCATAAGGGCCAAAGTGGAGAAGAAAGGAGAGATTGTGTGGTTTGGATCCCTGCAGAAGTAGGTTCCGAGACAGTGACTTGAATGCAATAGTTAGTTTGGGAGATGACCCCAGAAAACAGCTGTAGAAGAATGGGGGATGCAGCCGGAATGGAAGGAGGGTGTGTTATCGAGACAGTTACCATTGTGGGTAATTGGAGTTCAACTCCTTTGGACAGCCCTGGGAGTCAGTGTAACACAATGTGTGGCTCAGAATTATCTCAACTAAAGAGCAAAGAAGCTGGAGTAGGAGGAGCTGTTTCCAGGAACACTTCTACTTCTGGCTTGCCCTGCCTAGGGTGCTCCCACAGCCAAAGAAGAGCCACAGAACTAGAGGTACAGGTGTTTGCAGCAATTTTCAGTGTGGACAGGTACATGTCCCCTGAGACATGAAAGGCATTGAGACATGAAAATCTCAGTGGTCCATGAATTATGGACCATTAGTGAAGGGGCAAGAGGTAGAGTTGAAAAAGAAAGTGGGAGTCAGGACTTGTGTGCGCCCTAGGGCCCACGCTCCACAAGAGCAGCCACCGCAATGGGAAGCCCTGCACTACAGCGAGAGTGTAGCCCCCGGTCACTGTAACTGGAGAAAAGCCCATGCAGTGTCGAAGAGCCTATGCACCACGGTGGAGACCAAGAGCAAACAGAAAGAAAGATAGAAGAAAAGAAAGAGAATGCCTTGCTAAGGGGTTGGAATGGCAAGACATACTTAAAGTGATGAAAGAAAATAACCTACAGCCCAGATTACTG
>NW_011495013.1:575931-582526 GCF_000754665.1 Bison bison bison | reverse complement strand
GCTAAGGGGTTGGATCTTTACTCAACAGGGGATGGGAGTCACTGAGGGAGGTGGGGAGCCGAGTGCTATGGTCAGATGAGCCAAGTGCCACAGAAGCAGGAGAGGTTGTGAGATGGGAAGGCAAAGCAGCACCCAGATCCTGGACCTGCCATCAGACCGGATGGACAAGTCGGCAGCACTCACAGGGTCGAATTCATTGCTCTTGAAGGCAATGAAGGGCAGGGCCTAAGGCAAGGCAGGGCCCTTGTGCTATTATAATTGTGCATGCTTACTTAACCAGACCATCTGTCTGTGGTCTCTGATTTCATGCACCATGCTGAGGCCAATGCCTAGTTCAGGGTCCGGCACATAGCAGGTACTCAGGAAGTGTTTGATGGATGGAGCGTAGGTTGGTTTATACTCATAGCTCTACCCAGAGCTATTAACTGCACTTACAGCCGGATTATCCTTGTTTCCAAAGGGCACTAGATTATTTTGTGTATGCATGTTGAAACTGGACTGCAAAGGTGGTACTGGCAGGACACTGAAGTATTTGGGGTCTCCTCTAAAAGCCCAGAGAAGGTCCCAGAAGATGCCCCCTCCCCCTGGGCTGCTCTAGCAAGGCCTTGGTGGAACTTTGCTTAATCGTCACTTGCATGGAGACATTTGCCACAGTCTCTATGTCATCACCAGAGGCTGGACTTTCCCTCTGGCCTTGGCCAACTAAGTGTCCTAACCCTTTCTTTCTGCCTAAATCAGACAGCGGTCGCTTCTGGTTGCCAACCAGAGAAAGAGGCTATCATTGTCATTCAACAAGAGGATGGTTTTCTGAGGTGGCTGTGTGACCTTTTTAGAAAATCCCCATGGAAAGGGGAAATATTCTGATGGTAAACAAGAGGAAAATAGAAACAATTCAGTAGCTAAATTGTTTCTGGAAGGGGCTCCATGCCCAGTAATTCTGACCCAGATCTCAAAGGAGAGGAGAGTTAATAGGATCCCACCACCCAGAATCCAAAGAGAACTCTAGAGGTTATGCAATCCATGGCTCTGCCGAGGGCGCAACCAAACTGAACCCATTAGTCAGTGATACTTCAAACATTTTAGGAAGGAGATTCTTTATCCTTTTCCATTAGAGATCAAGAAATTTTATGGTTAAGAAGCCCTTCAAGGAAATAACAGAACTTACGACCTGGAAACTCATTTCATAGCTGAGGAAACTGAAGCCAAGCTTCAGTTCAAGCCAGTATTAAAACAGTGTCCCTTGACCTCCTGTTTAGAAACTTCCTTCCATCACTCATCAAGCATTCCTTGAGTGCCCACCATGTGGACCTCTAGTTGGAATAGGGGAAAAACATAGCTCAACAAGATAGTTTCTGCACTCGCAGGACGGGCTCATAAGCCAGTTGAACAGAGATATTTGCATTTAATTAACTATAACCAAATGTCACCAATGCTACAATAAAAGCATATTCAAATGTGTCTTGAAATCTTAACGAGAGTCTTTTTTGTTTTTAAAAAAATAGGTGCTAATCTTTACAACAGATTGCAAACGTTTCTACTTCTACCTCCTCCAATCCTCATGTCCAATTTCATTAGGTACACACTTAATGACAATTTTGTAAATACCAGAATTTTATTATAAAATCAGAAAGCACATGCTCCCATCTCAAGTTGCAGTGTCAGGTTATTATTTGTCCAAAGAGTTAAGGAAGCTGAACTGAGGTTTGTTTACCTTCCTACTGCCCACAACCTTAGGAACATGGTCACTGTACTGATAATAAATGGAATTAGATGCTAAAAAAAAAAAAAAAGTAAATAAGAATAAAGAAAAAGGAACACTTACTACTTGTCCATGTTTACTATAACCTCCACAGTGAAACAATATCTTTTTTTAAATATTTTTTCACACTTTAAACTTTTTATTTTGTGTTGGGATATAGCCAATTAACAATGTTGTGATGGTTTCAGGTGAACAGCAAAGGGACTCAGCCATACATATATATGTATCCATTCTCTTCCTAAACCCCTATCTCACCCAGGCTGACATATAACA
Source organism: Bison bison bison (assembly GCF_000754665.1). Taxonomy (NCBI): domain Eukaryota; kingdom Metazoa; phylum Chordata; class Mammalia; order Artiodactyla; family Bovidae; genus Bison; species Bison bison. Next base: position 580,494 of record NW_011495013.1, on the reverse strand, counting down.
TTGAGTAGAGTTCCATGTGCTATACAGTAAGTCCTTGTTGGTCATCCGTTTTGTGAAACACTATTTTTGAGAGGAGGAGTCATATGACGAGTCACTAGCCCACAGACAGGTTGTCATCACGAAAGCAATAGGCTGAAATTAAAATGTCATTTTATTTGAGCACCACTGTGTCACTTAGGGCCTGAAAGAAACATGCTGCTAGACTAGCATCTTATTCTAAAAAGAAAAAAAAAACGCACTATTGTAACCAAAGTTAAAAAAAGGAGATACTATCAGAATGATAGCTTTCTGAATAGTAAGATATGAGGGGGGAAATGTCCCTGGGAACAGACAGGTAAGTGTGTATAAATTTCACTAACTCTGCCATTGTTCGGAGAAGGCAATGGCACCCCACTCCAGTACTCTTGCCTGGAAAGCCCCATGGACTGAGGAGACTGGTGGGCTGCAGTCCATGGGGTCACTAAGAGTCGGACACGACTGAGCGACTTCACTTTCACTTTTCACTGTCATGCATTGGAGAAGGAAATGGCAACCCACTCCAGTGTTCTTGCCTGGAGAATCCCAGGGATGGGGGAGCCTGGTGGGCTTCCGTCTATGGGGTCGCACAGAGTCGGACACAACTGAAGTGACTTAGCAGCAGCAGCAGCTGCCATTGTTATTTCATTTGACTCTTCCATTCAATAATTGAACTGGAAAGTGTAAGTCAATGATGCATCACAATAAAAACTTACTTTCTGGAACCAAGTCTCCTTCTGCTCCCCTATTAGTCAGTAATGACCTAGCTTCAACTGCCTGCCCCACAGCTAGATGCTGCAGAGAACTGGTTCCTGACAACTCATGAGATGCCCCACTCTCCTATCCACAAGTCTCCAGTTCTCTCTGTGAATCCCTATTTTGATGGATGGCCACAAGAAGCTAGAAACCTTGGAAGCAGTTGCCTCCTCTCTTTTTCTCACTACCACCCCCATCCTTCTTCCTTTCTGCATTCAGTTGACATCAAATTCTCTCGGTTCTATTTACTCAACAAATCAGGGAGTGTTCAACTGCAGTAAATAGAAATCATTCTCGCTGGTAGCCATTCCCTTCTCCAGGGTATCTTCCTGACCCAGGGATGGAACCTGGATCTCCTGCGTTGCAGGCAGATTTTTACTGTCTAAGCCACCAGGGAAGCCCTTTAATATATGCAATCAAGTCCTTATACGGTGATTGGAAGAGCAGGCATCCCACTGGACCTGGAGGTCAGCCTTCCACAGTAACACTGCCAGAACCAGCCTGTCAGGGGAGCTGCTGCATTGCCACAATCAGGAAGGTGAGGAGTCAGAAAACTACCACTAGAACTACTGAGTTCTGGGACACACCACTTTCTGGGATCAGAAAGCTGTTCCGCCATGTTCGCAACAAAGGCATGTTTTGTCTGCTAGATCCACACCAGCAAAAATAGTGCCTGTGCCTGTGCCCTGTGCTCTACCCACAAGGCTAGCAGCCCATGGGGTGATGCCACAGGAACATGTGTTTATGACTGTGCTGGCTGGAAGAAACAGCAGAAGCAGCCAGAAACCTGCCCCTTCCTCAGTTTTAACAAATCTTCCACAAAATGGATGTTTGTCAGAACTCACATTGCATTTGGAACTTTAACTGCAAGGGGTCTGGGAAATGAGGGTTTTAGCTTTTCAGCCTTTCAAGAAGGTACACTGGAAGGAGAGTGGAATGAGATAATTCACAGTATTTACCGCATGCATCATCTCTTAAACTGCCACTGCCCTATGGACCTTGTTGTCTCTTACCTGAACCATTGCAATATCTTCACACCCAGTTTCTCTGATCCCAAATTCTTCCCTCTTCAATCCATCCTCTGTGTTGTGCTTAAAACACACCTGTAATCATGTCATTTTCCTGCTCAATATCTTGTCACCCATAAGCATAAGGACCATTTTTCCATTTAAGTCTCTGAACCATCTGGCCCCAACTCACCTCACCATCTGCAGATTTTGCTACTTCACCACCCCCTAGGCTTTGGTCACACGGGGGGTTAAATGCTTTCACCACCTCTTCCCATCTTGCTGTTGTTTGTGACCTTCTCCTGACTAGAATGCCTACTACCCTTCATTTTTTAATTTTTAATTCCACCTCTGAGAAGTTTCCTTCACTTTCCCCCTCTTTCCACACAGGCAGAATTAATGGGTTTCTCCTGGCGTTTTACATCTCTCTCTATTGCCTTCCTCACTTTGTACTGTATATAGTTATATATGTATCTGTCTTGCCAGTGAGGAAATGGACTGTGTGTTCTATTCATCTGTGTATATCCCGTGCTTAACTCCTGGCGTGCTGCAGTCCATGGGGTCGCAAAGAGTCGGACACAACTGAGAAACTGAACAACAAGTCCTCAATAAATATTTGTTGAGCAAATGAATGAATGAATGACTTGTCCTGTGTGTCTAGGATACCCAGTCCCATCTGACTAGTTTTTGTCTTCAGCTTATAGATATTCTGAGACCTTTCTCCTCTCAAAAAGCAAGTTTTCCTTTGATCCTCTGGCTATTATCCTATCCCTGTTCTTCATTTCAAGACCAGTTATCTGAGAGGGTTATCCACACCTGCTATCTACACTCCTTTACCACCCAGCTTTACCACTCCACTGAAAGCACCCTTGTCAAGGTCACCAGTTATCTCCTGGTTGCCAAACAAAATGATAGTTTTCCATCATTATTTCATTTAACCCTTGCCTCACTTGACTTCATGAACATGCCTTCTTTCTTGAATCTCATTTTTTCCTGGGCAGACACTTTCTCCTTGGCCTTCTCCATGGACTCTTCTCCCTCGGTTGGGATAGAGATCCTGTCTCTTGTCCTCCTCTTGTCCTCTCAACACTCTGGGAGGTCTCGTGGCCCCATTATATTCCTAACTCATTTCCTATCATTTCCTCCTTCCATCTCTCCATTCCAGCTGTACCAGCCCTCCAGATGTTCTCAAATTGATCCACATTCTGGCTCAATTGGTAAAGAATCCGTCTGCAATGCAGGAGACCCAGGTTTGATCCTCGGGTAGGAAGATCCCCCGGAGAAGGAAACAACAACCCACTCAGTATTCTTGCCTGGAAAATCCCATGGTCAGAGGAGCCTGGAAGGCTACAGTCCATGGGGTCACAAAGAGTCGGAGGTGTCTGAGTGACTAAACCACCACTGGCTCTTGCTCTGCCTGGAGTACACTGCCTCTGGGCATTTCAGTTGCTCTGTCCCTCACCATCTTCATCCCTCTCAATGTCACCGTTTCAGAGAGGCCTTCTCTGACCACCTTTGAAATATTGCAACCTACCTCAGCTTTATATTCCTTTCTTGCTTTACTCTTCTATTCCTTTCCCTGCTTTCCTGCTTTATTTTTCCTCATAGTACTTACCATCATTAAACCTGCTGTATATTTTTATTTATTTTCATATTTATTTTTGTCTGTCTCTCCCGGTGAGAATGTAAACTCCATGAGGACAATATTTGGTTGTGCCTGTTTGGTTCACTGCTGCTTTCCCAAGTTCTAGAACAGTGTTTGGCACATGGTAGATGTTCAACAAATGTTTCTGGAATGAGTGAGTGTCTCTACTCCAAACCTTTTTGTGTCTCCTATTTCATCCTCAATATCTGATCAGTCACTAAGCCCCATGACTCTTACCTTCTAAATATATCCTTAATCCCCTCTTCTCCATCTACTTTGCCTCTACTATGGCCTCTCACAGGTTTGCCAATCTGATCTCTGCACCCCCTATTCAAAGCCCTTCTGAAACTCCTTAGCATATCAGATGATTCTCAGGAACTGCTCTGTCTCTCAATTTCATCTTACACTACTGCCATCTAACCCTCTAGCTATAGAGAGCTCCTTGTCTCACATCCCTGAATCCACCATCTCTCTTGTTCTGGGGAAACAGAAATATACCTCTCCGCCTTCTTTACCTGGCCAGCTCCTAAGCAAACTTCAGACTTCTCAGTTCTGACATCATCTCTCCTAGGTGGACTCTTTAAGGTAAAGTTAAACTGCCATGAACTTCTTGGGCTCATATACTGTAAGGCCATTGGATGTCTCTTACCTGTTGCCATAGAACCCAAATTCCTTGAAAATAGGGACTGTATCTCATTTATTTTTCTATATTTAGCATGATGTACAGAACCTGACACATGGTAGATGTTCGATAAATATTGGTTCAGTTTAGTTGCTCAGTCGTGTCCAACTCTGCAACCCCATGGATTGCAGCACGCCAGGCCTCCCTGTCCATCAGCAACTCCCAGAGATAACGCAAACTCATGTCCACTGAGACTGTGATGCCATCCAACCATCTCATCCTCTGTCGACACCTCGTCCCACCTTCAGTCTTTCCCAGTATCAGGGTCTTTTCAAATGAGTCAATTCTTCGCATCAGGTGGCCAAAGTATTGGAGCTTCAGCTTCAGCGTCAGTCCTTCCAATGAATATTCAGGACTGATTTCTTTAGGATAGACTGGCTGGATCTCCTTGCAGTCCAAGGGACTCTCAAGAGTCTTCTCCAACACCACAGTTCAAAAGCATCAATTCTTTGGCGCTC
>NW_011495013.1:566237-575831 GCF_000754665.1 Bison bison bison | reverse complement strand
CTGATTTCTTTAGGATAGACTGGCTGGATCTCCTTGCAGTCCAAGGGACTCTCAAGAGTCTTCTCCAACACCACAGTTCAAAAGCATCAATTCTTTGGCGCTCAGCTTTCTTTATAGTCCAACTCTCACATCCATACATGACTACTGGAAAAACCAGAGCTTTGACTAGATGGAGCTTTGTTGGTAAACTAGTCTCTGCTTTTTAATATGCTGTCTAGGTTGGTCATTGCAACCTAATCACTGGTCTGCAGTGATTTTGGAGCCCCCCAAAATAAAGTCAGCCACTGTTTCCACTGTTTCCCCATCTATTTGCCATACAGTGATGGGACAGGATGTCATGATCTTAGTTTTCTGAATGTTGAGTGTTAAGCCAACTTTTTCACTCCTCTTTCACTTTCATCAAGAGGCTCTTTGGTTCTTCTTTGCTTTCTGCCATAAGGGTGGTGTCGTCTGCATATCTGAGGTTATCGATATTTCTCCCAGCAATCTTAATTGCAGCTTGTGCTTCATCCAGCCCGGCATTTTACATGATGTACTCATGATAAGTTAAATAGCAGGGTGACAATATACAGCCTTGACGTACTCCTTTCCTGTTGAACCAGTCTGTTGTTCCATGTCCAGTTCTAAGTGTTGCTTCCTGACCTGCATACAGATTTCTCAAGAGGCAGGTCAGGTGGTCTGGTATTCACATCTCTTTCAGAATTTTCCAGTTGTTGTGATCTACACAGTCAAAGGCTTTGGCATAGTCAATAAAGTAAAAATAGATGTTTTTCTGGAACTCTCTTGCTTTTTCAATGATCCAGCAGATGTTGGCAATTTGATCTCTGGTTCCTCATTGCCTTTCTTTGGGCTTAGAATGAAAACTGACCTTTTCCAGTCCTGTGGCCACTGCTGCGTTTTCCAGATTTGCTGTCATATTGACTGCAGCACTTTCACAGAATCATCTTTTAGGATTTGAAATAGCTCAACTGGAATTCCATCACCTCCACTAGCTTTATTTGTAATGATGCTTCCTAAGGCCCACTTGACTTAGCATTCCAGAATGTCTGACTCTAGGTGAGTGATCACACCATTGTGGTTATCTGGATCATGAAGATCTTTTTTATATAGTTCTTCTGTATATTCTTGCCACCTCTTCTTAATATCTTCTGCTTCTGTTAGGTCCATACCATTTCTGTCGTTTATTGTGCTCATCTTTGTATAAAATGTTCCCTTGATATCTCTAATTTTCTTGAAGAGATCTCTAGTCTTTCTCATTCTATTGTTTTCCTCTATTTCTCTGCATTGATCACTGAGGAAGGCTCTCTTATCTGTCCTTGCTATTCTTTGGAACTCTGCATTCAAATGGGTATATCTATCTTTTCTTTTCTTTTTTGCCTTTAGCTTCTCTTTTCTCAGCTGTTTGTGAGGCCTCCTCAGACAACCATTTTGTCTTTTTGCATTTCTTTTTATTAAGGATGGTCTTGATCACTGCCTCCTGTACAATGTCATGAACCTCTGTCCATAGTTCTTCAGGCACTTTATCAGATCTAATCCCTTGAATCTATTTTTCTCTTCTACTGTATAATCGTAAGGGATTTGATTTAGGTCATACCTGAATGGTCTAGTGGTTTTCTCTACTTTCTTCAATTTAAGTCTGAATTTGGCATAAGGAGTTCATGATCTGAGCCACAGTCAACTCCCTGTCTTGTTTTTGCTGACTGTATAGAGCTTCTCCATCTTTGGCTGCAAAGAATATAATCAATCTGATTTTGGTGTTGGCCATCTGGTGACATCCATGTACACAGAGTACAAGAGACATCCATCTACAGAGTTGTCTCTTGTGTTGTCAGAAGAGGGTGTTTGCTATGACCAGTGTGGTCTCTTGGCAAAACTCTGTTAGCCTTTGACTTACTTCATTTTGTACTCCAAGGCCAAATTTGCCTGTTACTCCAGTTATCTCTTGACTTTCTACTTTTGCATTGCAGTCCCCTGTAATGAAGAGGACATCTTTTTTGGGTGTTAGTTCTAGAAGGTCTTATAGGTCTTCATAGAACCATTCAAATTCAGCTTCTTCAGCATTACTGGTCAGGGCATAGACTTGGATTACTGTGATATTGAATGATTTGCCTTGGAAACAAACAGAGATCATTCTGTCATTTTTGAGACTGCATCCAAGCACTGCATTTTTAAAACAAAAAGTAGACAGTTGGATGATGAATCCTAACAAGAAATACCTACATTGGGCTTATAATGTTCTAGTGGTCTTCCCAGGACCCTATTTGTAGTAGCACATGGAAAATTCCCAATAATCCTAATGCTGAGGGTACTGGTAAGATGCCTAAAGGCCCTAGATGGTTATTTGACCACAGTTACACAGTTGGTAAGCAGGAGAGACAAGATTCAGACTTAGGTATCTGGCTCCACATATTTGTAGCTACTATGCTTAAACCAGTGTTGGATGGATAGAAGGTGTATACAAGGATCTTCTAAGTAGAGAAACAATAGAAGCAAAGCACATATTATTTTATGTGCTTTTTATGATCAGTAAATTTGACTAAACCTGAAATGAATTCTGTCCTGTAAAATACTCATCTTGTACAATGTGTCAAATTAAAACCTTATTTTGTGTTCAATCTCCAGTGTGACTCTAAGCTCAGATCCTCGCTGAGCTAAACCCTATCTTCCTTGACACCCACTTCTACAAACTGATATCACAATATTCAAATGTATATCCACATTCACTTATTCATTTAACAAACATTTTCTGAGTGCCTACTGTGTGCCGGGCCCTGTCTTTACACTGGTACTACTGCTAATAGATATATACACTTATATATAATGTAATTGTAGACAATACAGAATCTTTTTTGAGACCGTAGAGTATAGTGGTTAGGATCACAGGCTCAGGAGCCAGACTGCCTGGGTTAAAACTCAGTTCTGATGCTTTCTATTTGTGGGACCTCAGCATTGTCACCTGTCCAGTGCATTGGTCTCTTCAGCTATAAAATGGGTATAAAAACATTCTATCCTATCTCCTGGGGTTGTTGTGAGGATTAAATAGTTAATATGTGTGACGTGCTTAACACAGCTTCTAGCAAAAACTCTGGGAAGCACTTAATAAATGTTAGTAATTTTATGTTGACAATCATTTTTAATTAGTTATTGCTAAACAATTGAGCTTCTTATGTGAGGCTGTTTTCCACTATAAAATAAAAATAAATCTGGAGACCTTCTCTGGTGGGGCATAAGCCTTAAAGGGATATAAAGGAATTAACAGCATTTGTTGCTCTAACAAAACCATGTTTTGGTCTCGAGTGGGCCTTTAAGGGCCTGTAATTTCCATCAGGGTTCCTTCCATCCCAGCAGGCGGGTGAGTCGGGGAAAGCCTGCAGTCTAAGCAGACGGGCTTTGGCAGAGCTATTTGTGCAGGAAGTACGGAGGTCAAGGGACTCCTTGTATTGAAGGCCTTTCTCAAAATGAAGGATTTGGCTTCTGAGATTAATGTTCGAAGTGAACCCCTGCTATACTTAATTCCCTTTTCTGTGAACTCAGTGCATTTTTAAAATTCAGTTAGGGGCCCTCCTATGGTGTGGCATGGAAACCACAAACCCAGACGCCCTTTTGACAGAGTTCACACTGCCCTCCCTCATCCCTTGACCCAATGGACTGCTGACTGCATTCTAGGATTAATCACTGCGCTGAATTCTTTGGGTTAAAGTGTGCCCAGAAATAACATGTCTTAAATTTGCACATATTAGGTCCAGTGGGGATTTAATATAAACATTTAAAAATAAAAGATTCATTAAAAAAGGCTTCTATGAGTAGCTAGGGCTTCCCTGGCGGCTCAGACGGTAAAGAATCTGCCTGGAATGCAAGAGACCTGGGTTTGATCCCTGGGTTGGAAAGATCCCCTGGAGAAGGGCACGGCAACCCACTCCAGTATTCTTGCCTGGAGAATCCCCATGGACAGAGGAGCCTGGCAGGCTGCAATCCCAGGGGTCGCATAGAGTTGGACACAACTGAGTAGCTAGTGGCCACCATATGAGGAAATGAGAAACTGGAAATGGGGGGTGAGAGGTCTCTCTGGGTTGAGTTGCATGTTCTAAGTTACCAGAGGGTTGATAATTTAGAACCCTCCTGTGTTGCAGGCGGATTCTTTACCAACTGATCTATGAGGGAAGCCACATCAGAGGGTTACTTTTTAAAATAATTTCTGTTGGGCAAAATATCCAATCAAGCTCAACAGTAAGTTTGATTGGTGATTTTATCCCATCTACTAATACATTTTCTATTTCAGGTAAAATTAAGTGGAACAAGGGAAACTGGTAGAAAGTAAGTCCATTGAGAAGATATTTGCCTTTTTCACTTTATGATCTCAGCTCCCATAAGAAATAAACATTAGAGGCTCCCTCCCCATAAAAGTCAACTGCTTGAGGACTTCTCTGGTGGTCCAGTGACTAAGACTCCAGTCTCTGTTTGGGGAACTAGATTCCACATGCCTCAGCTAAGACCTGGTGCAACAGAAAAAAAAAAATATATATATATATATATAGAGAGAGAGAGAGAGAGAGAGACAGAGAGACAGAGAGACAGACAGAGAGAGTCAACTGCTTATCATATAACCACTGTTACAAAGAGTTGTTATATAGGGAAATAATTATAACAGTAATAACAGCAAACAGTTATATAGCAATTACTGGGCTATAATCTTCTGGGCATCATTCTAAGCTCTTTGCATTTATTACATGCCTGATTTAGGCCTAACATGTACCATTTTAGTGCATGGTCTTTGGTCTTTAAAAAAAACAACTAATGTGTTGAAAACTTTGACTGTGTCCGGCACTATGCTTTTTTTTTTTTTTTTAATTTTTGGACACACTTCATGGCATGTGGGATCTTAGTTCCCTGACCAGGAATTGAGCCTGCACCCTCTTCAGTGGAATTTAGGAGTTATAACCCTGGACTGCTAGGGAAGTCCCGAGCACTGTGTTTTTATGTGTATTGCCTCTTTTAATCCTCATGATGACTCCACAGTTAGGTGTTGCCATCAACCATAAACTGAGGCTCAGAGAGTTAGGTAACTTGTTCCCCACAATTGCCAAGATGCAAAGTTTGGTCTTATTGACATCAAGCCCGAGCTCTTTATCTTGCTGCTCTTCTATCTCTCATAGAATTGGAAGCTATTGCATAGACTCAGCATGCCTCACTCTCATAGGGGTCTTTGATGGGGTTCTTTGTGGGTTTCCATGCCTCCAAGGTGAGAAGTGTCCTGAAACTCTGGCTAGAATTTCCTAGATTTCTCCCCACAAGTGGGAGATAAAATAATTGTTTGGAACTCCTTGATCTTGTTCCTTAACTGGATACAGAAATAGAGTAATCATAGTTCTAGCTATAGGAAATAGTGAAAAGAAGTTTTAAAAAGAAACCCAAAGCAAAAAACCTTGACTCTGCTACTTACTAGCACCTGGAACAACTCTTGATAACCTCAGTTTCCTAATCTGAGCAATGGAGTGATGCAAATTATTTGTGCTTTACTCGGCACCCCACTCCAGTACTCTTGCCTGGAAAATCCCATGGATGGAGGAGCCTGGTCTGCTGCAGTCCATGGGGTCGCTAAGAGTCAGATACGACTGAGCGACTTCACTTTCACTTTCCACTTTCACGCATTGGAGAAGGAAATGGCAACCCACTCGCCTGGAGAATCCCAGGGACGGGGGAGCCTGGTGGGCTGCTGTCTACGCGGTCGCACAGAGTAGGACACGACTGAAGCCACTTAGCAGCAGCAGCATACATACCTTATACAGTTTTCATGAGCAAAGATGACATCACTGTTGGAAAGTGTATGTTAGATTCGTTGTTACTATTATACTGTGATTTAAAAAAAAATTTTTTTATTTATTTATTTTTGGTTGTGCTGGGTCTTCCTTGATGTTTGGGCTTTCTCTAATTGCAGCTAGCAGAGGCTACTCTTTGTTGTGAGAAGGTGAGGCTACTCAGGCTTCTCATGGCAGTGGCCCTTGTTGCAGAGCAAAAGCTCTAGGCATATGGGCTTCAGTAGTTGCAGCTCGCAGGTTTAGTTGCTCCAAGGCAAATGGAATCTTCCTGGACCACGGATGGAACCTGTGTCCACTACATTAGCAGGTGGATTCCTATCCACTGTACCACCAGGGAAGTCCTATACTGTGGTTCTTTACAAATGTAGGAGGATTGCTCCTATTAATGAGGGTGTCTTGGGAATAGTGTTATTTTATCTTAAACATATGAAAGACAATTCTTTGTGAGCCATGGAGTAGGTTTTTTCCAGGTACCAAAGGCAATACCACTTCTGGGAGTATCTACTATGTGCCAGTAATCATAATGAGACTTCACCTTTCATTTAACTCTTATACAAATCCAGAGAGGGAGGGGTTATTATTTTATAAATGAAGTAACTGAAGCTCTCCATGGAGTTCCAGAGTCAGACATGACTTAGTGACTAAACAACCACCACAAACTGAAGCTCAAGAGCAGCTAAGCAATTTACCCAGCAGCACATAACTAAGAGGTAAAATTGAGATTCAAACTTAGAACTATGGGGAAACAATTTCCATGCTATTGGCATTCATTCTAGCCCTCTGCCTTTTAGGCAGAATGAAAAGGAGAAAACAGAAAGCAAAAGGCAAGGGTCTACAGAATTCAAATGCCCCAAGATCATGGGATTTGCCTGAGAATTAAAATAATGATGATGATAATGATAATAATAGTAAAGATGAGGAACAGACATCAAGGTCAGCCACAAAGAAGTAGTAACAAACATTCATATTTCTTTTGCCATAGACTGTCACTTAAAATGTTTTATTTTCTCTATGTTCCTAGGGACAGCACTGGGAAGTAGTTAGGAATAGGAATAATATCCACTTAATAGGTGGCAATGTACAAAAGTGAGAAAGAAGGAGCAGTGCCAGGCTTCGTTTGAGAGAAAGTGAACCACTGAGGGCTGTCATAAGGACTTGCTTCCGGGGAGCTGGGCTTCCTCAAGGGCCATCTTCCCTAATTCCAGCTCCAGTTCACCTGCAGTCACTGACCTCCACACTTTCAAACTTACTTGATTATTCCTAGCCATTATTCCCCTGGTTTGGCCCATTGCTTCCTATGGAAAAGCCTGGAAAAAGAGGTGGGAAAATCTGTGAGCCTGAGAACGTCCCCTCTTGAATTCTTTAACTCAGAAGGTCCCTGACACTGTGAGGCTCTCAAGGTAACAATTCTCATACTTACGGAAAAGAAAAATCTGAGCTATGTGGAGTCAGAGTTTTTAAGTTGTCTTGAGGCTGTGGAACGCTTGTCTGTATCCGGCATCTTAGATATGGTGAGGGAACCCTGAAGGGGTCACAGTGCTGGATCTTCATATAGTAACAAGGAATGAATTTAAAACTCAGAAAACATTTAGTTGATCTGTTAAGTCTTGCACCACAGGGAAGATAAAAAATCAAAGAGATTTAAAATGTTTCAGAATTCTTGGCTGGTTTGAAGGAATCATTTTTCCAAAAGGTGGCAAACTATGCTTTTAGATTTAACTGGAGCTGAGAACTATCTCGGCCTCATCACTCAGGGAAAACGTGCTCTAGCTGACCTCAGTGCCTTCAATCTGCAAAACAGGAATGAAGTGCTGCATAGGATGGTGCTGTAGGGCAAAACGAGGTGGGTTAAGGTGCACCGCAAAGTACTAAAGGCCTCATTTGGGTAAACGGGCTATGATTTCCTTAAGAGTGAAGTTAAGTGGAGAAAAAAGGGCATCAGCACTGCACATGCTTACTGTCAATAATTACTTTCAAATATTTATGAAGAGCTTAAAAATTATTTCCCCCAGTTTCACACTGATATTCAAATGGTAATAACCATTATTTGTCCAGCATTGGATAGGATAAGTAACTCTCCCGGTGTCAGACAGCAAATTAGGTGCCTAAATCCGAATTCGAATGAAGCACACATCTGTGGTAGATGGCTAGATCCTGAGTTTCCTCGCTGTCAGAGAACTTCATGGAGTGTACAGGTCAACTTATTTTCATGTATCTTGTCCATCTGGCAACTTTTAAGTGAGATGGAGATCACTTAAACACTATTTTTACAGGACCTTTATTTTCATTATATTCAATGAATGTAAACTGCAGAGATTTCACTGTTAGAATTTTCCGGATAGGGACCCTGGGAGAGGTTTAAAAAAAGGAAAAAAGAAAGAAACTGGCTCATGGCTTTACAACTAGAGAGTGGCAGTGTTGGCTCAAGAGCCCACTTCTCTGATCACGACCCCACCTCTTCAGGAAAAAAGCTATAGTACAAATAATAATAATTTTAAAAAACAGTGGCATTAGTGGCAACTAACACAGTGTACCAAGCACTGTTGTAACCTTTTTGTATGTATTAACTCATTTAACCCGCAAATAAAAAAAAAAGATTTTAACTATCTCTTCACTAAAGCAGCCCAATGAGAAGTAGCACTTTTTTTTCCTCCCCTCAGTTGAATGACACTGCAACCCGAAATCACAACTCCGTTTTAGGTTCCTGGTGGTGCCTGCTTCCTCTTCTAGTTTGTTTAGTCACAGAATTCGATTCCTGTTGGCCGATTACGCGCCTACAAACAGGCTTAGCGCTCTATTGAAATGCGTGAGGCTCCTTAACTCTTGTATAAACAGGTAATGCGAAGGGGTGGGGCACAGATTGCGGATTTCTTGGGGATGGGGCTGGGATGGGGGTTAGAACCGGCTCCCCAGAGGATCGGGCCGAGGTTAAGGGAGGGCTTGGCTGCTGTTTTAAAATGCAGTGGTTTTTTTTGTACCCTTTCTAGAAACCAGCTGTAACTTTAGGTCACAGCGTATTAAAATGAGCCACTTCTGAACCAGCAGCGCCCAGGCCCCAGGCCCTGCTGTGAAGGCCCCGGCAAAGGTCAGGGCTTGGTCCGCGTGACGCTCCTTCCCGTGCCCGTCCGAGCTGTTCTGCCTCAGGTAAGGACACTCTCGGGAGGTCCCCCCCTTCCTCCAGGCCCGCCGCCGAGCTCGCTGTGATCCTACCTGGTTACACGACTTCTTTACTGGGCGGGGGGTGGGGTGGGGGGAGGACGGGGGTGGGGTGTACCGACCGGCTCGTGATTCAACAGCTGGTTCCTTATTCCTCAAACGTGGTTCTGCTTGGTTTCCCTCAACCGCCCAAAGCGGGGGGCCAGACGTCTGATTTCGGGCAGATGTCCTCAGGTGGAGCAGGTGCCACTGCTGGGGCTATTTCTTGGCTGTCTAAAATGGATGTGACTTTTTGAGCGGGGAGCGACAAGTCTGTGTGGTGAAGTCCCCACGTCTCTTCCCCATCAAGGCAGATTTGTTTTGTTTTGTTTTTATCCCCAACCTTCAGCAAAGGTATCTGCGCTCCTAAAACAACAGGAATGTTGCACTGGCCTTCAGCCAGCGGAGGCTCAGCGAGCAGGATAAAATTTCAGAGCAGATTTACGGGAAGTTGCCGGTGTTGGGAGTAAAAATCTGGTTTGGTGAGTTTAAGGGAAGGGAGTAGACGAGAGACAACCTTGCTACTGTGAGGCGAACGGCCTCGGATGGGGGAGGGCAGAAGCGGGAGGAGGGAACAGGGAAG
>NW_011495013.1:525875-566137 GCF_000754665.1 Bison bison bison | reverse complement strand
GCGGGTCCGGCGCCGCTCTGCCAGGGGAACTCGCCGCGCTTTCGAATTCTCGCTCCCGCCAGGAATTTAGCCCCGAGAGAACTGCCTTCTGGTTATCGCGCCGGCTTCTCACTTTGGAATGTGCAGTTTGGGACAGTGAGAAGTTGGGGCTCGGGGAGTTGTCCTCGGAGAGAGTTTCTCTCCTGCGGGTTTCCAAGGTTAAGAGATTCTGATAAACTGGAATTCCCAGAGCCTGGGAGTGAAGCCTGAAACGATCTGTGGCTTTAAGCGGCGCGGTAGGGAGTCGCTGGACACTCCTTATTTTGGTTTTACATTAAAAAGAGGGAGGCCGAGAAGATGTTGTAGGTTACTTCCTAGCTGTGTCAGTCGCTACCGCGCTCTGAATGGTGTTAATTTCAGAAGTGGGCGACTGCAAATACATCACAAAGGTAAGGTCGTTTTTGGCAATCTTTCTAACTACTGTCCCTTAATCTTACCTGTGGGTCCAGATTTTGAAATTTTGTTTTGCTCTCTTTCGACCTTATCTCCCCTTATTCTACCGTCCGCCTTCGGACTCTGGGATATTTAATGGGAAAGAAATAGTTTATAATAAGATTTTTAAAAGCATCAGCTTCTGGAAAAGCAGAAAATTATATACAGTCAGCCCCATCGTTTCCTCTGGTGATGAAACCTCTTCCATACAATAAGCAATTTTCTCCCCCGCTCTTGAAAGCATATGATTGGGCTGTCCAGAGGCACAGGTGACTTTTTAGACTCAGATTATTAAAGTGTGATTGAGAAAACTTTTATGACAGGCATCTCACAGTGAGTGGTAAGGAGGGGAGGGTTACTGGGGGATGTGTGTTGGGGGAGGATATGAGGGGAATATCTTCTTGGAGTCATTTACCTCCCAAGGTAACACTGAGCACAGGCTTAGATGTTTAAAGTTAAAAATTCAATCTGTATAAAAGTCTAGGGCTGATGAACTATGACAGCTGACAAATCCGCCACTGGATATTTAAGAAATCAGATAAAATAAATGAAGTGGAATTTTTCAAATAGTGATTCATTTTTTATTAAGGTAAAAGTTCATCTACTCTTGGGTACTGTCCCAAAGCATTTGGGGATGTGTCTTCTTTCTTGCGGCTTATCTGAGATTGTGTCCTCGAGGTACTTTACTCATAGGCCATGCTGATTTTTGCCATGCTGATTTGTACTGTTACTGATGTAGCACATTCTAATGGCTCACCCAGTGTTCTTTAGTATGAATATAGATTAGAAATCTTGTTCTTTAAAACTTGTTGTGGTAGAGTCACAAGAATTTTTTAGGGCAGAGAAAAGCATAAATGTGAAGAGGTTGCCACAGATTTAAGCACAGTTGCAATTTAGATCAAGTGCATTTGAGAGTTGTAGGTGCCTATTCTAAAAGTAAAAGGTTTTCAACAGCGTAAAACACAATCTCTAGACAAAGCCAAGTACCCAATCAAGGCGATGAGATAGCGTTTTGCAGGATTTTGTATTGCTGTTCAGCATGGCTCAGATGGTAGAGTCTGTCTGCAGTGCAGGAGACCCAGGTTCAATTACTGGGTCAGAAAGATCCCCTAGAGAAGAGAATGGCTACCCACTCCAGTACTCTTGCCTGGAGAATTCAGTGGTCAGAGGAGCCTGGATTATTAAACAATATTATTATTGTTTTTATAATAATTAAACAATAATTATTATTACAATAATATTATTATTAAACAATAATCCTTGTCAGATTGATGATCTGAAATCTTGGAGGGAAACAGAACTAACCGAGTCCAAAATGGAAACAGGAGGAAGGAAAGAAAGGAATTTGGGTTTTCATATCCTTTCTTGTCTACCTTACCCTTCACCTTGTTCTGATAAACCATTTTGGCCTCTTTGACTTAATTACTGCACAGAGGGAGAATGAGAAATCTGCCCAGTGTTATTATTTCAATATTTGTTAAAGGAAGAAATAAACTGACAAAAACCAAGCTCCTAAGTCTGACTCTGTCACGCTTCTTTACCTGACAAGGCTACACTTAAATTCATCTGCTCAAGAGTGTTTTGTGAACAGATGCCAAAAATGAATCAAGTTTTGAAGATTCTTCATCTTTTTCTTGGTTTTTGAGTTTTCAGAAGCTTGTAAGATTGAAAATTTGGCATCATCACTTTACTCCAATCTCTGTAGTTTTAATTGTCAGCGTATTTTTTATTCCCACCTGTGCTGCTGTACACTAAATTTTGCCCAAAACAGCTGGTGACACTGAGGATGAAATCAAGATAGAAAGCAAGGAAACTATGTGCTTCAGGACATGTGTCCTCATACTTGCTCTGACTGGTGTTTAGGATGACTCTCATTTTTTTTTTCCCCCTCACATGATAAGAGCATTCAGATTAGACTGTTCTCTGATTTACTAGTAACAGAACCTGTTCTCAGTAATTTAAACAAAGATTAGAAGATTGAAGCCGATAAAATAATTTTCTTACAAAATGAACTTGCTTTCCAAATTCTACTCTTGATCTGACGATTAAAAAATCTATCACGTCCCAATTGATTGAGCTTTGACTGCTAGAGGGAAGTATTTGCCTATTTCAGACAGGTTTCCACCTCTACATTTCAAGTCCCTTCTGATTTTTCAGCACTGGATACAGGAGTGCAAGTAGGGGGAGGGAGATCTCCTCAAAGTTGGCCTGAGGTTCAAGTGAAACTCTGACTTGGTTTTCCCAGAGGATGCATAATCCTAGAAAAAAACTTGCTCTGAAGAGGGCTTAAGTGTGGGATTCATACGACTTAGCTAAAGGATAGATTTTGTAAGAACCTAGGGTTTGTGTGCCAAACGTTTGTGAAGTTACATTGAATACATAAATACAGTTTAAAAAAATGTTTGTCAGAATGATTCCAAGTTAAAGATTATATTGGAACGCTTCAGCTATTGGCCCGATTAAAAGATGTATTTTTCCTCTTGGGAGCAGTCTCTGTGTCTTATGATGATGTTGATTTTCTGATTTAATATTGTGAGACGTGTGTGTTAGTCCAGACAGCCACTTGCCAGGGTCATTGCCTCAAAGAACAACTAGAAAAGGATTGTCAATAATGGCAATGCAGGGATGACTTGGGTTATGAGATAGAAGGCTTTTAGAAACTCCCGAGAAGAATAGCATAGCAATGATAATATGCGATTGTTCAACTGCCACCTCAAGCTGTTAGAAACCTCTCATACTGGGATTTAGGGGGAAATGGCACCCTGCCACTTGTGTGTGGTCCTGAATCATCTTGTCAGTAAAAGACTCCTGGAATGGTCTGAGCTTGCGTTCTGATGGTTTCTGCCTCTTTATAGTTGCTTCTCCTTTTGCTCTGTCAGCATCTGTATGGGGAGAGGACTCAGAGGGAAAGGGTGTCTTTCCCTTCAAGTCAGTGTACCCCCCCTCTTTCCAGAACCTCTCTTTTTGCCCTGAGAAGTGGGCGAGGAAGGAATTTTCCAGCGGAAGTAGAAGGGTACAGAGTGTCTGGAGGAATAAATGGCCAGACACAAGTGAGCTCCAAACCCCTAAAATAATGTGGGATTTAATGCCCTCCAACTATTGCAGGTGAACTGGCAACTGGAGGAATCTGAGGCTCACCCCCCACCCCACTTTTGTAATTCAAATGCCCTAGTGCACTGCACTAGATGGCTCATTTGAATGAGTTCAAGATGTTGTCTCTAGGTACAGCCCAAAGTAAACTGATTACAAAAGACACAGGCCCTTCAACCACACTCCATTCTGGCTTTCATCTACTTTCTGCAGTGGTTTAAAGGACACCTGAAAAGAAAAAACAAAACCCCACAGCTTAGTTTATGTAACTTAGGTGTATAATATGAGCATACTTTTTCACTGTGAATGTGGAGATTTTGTCATCTTAGGCAGTTAGTTTATGCCGAAGTGATTTGTGGGAGTGTTTAGGTATAAACAGTTTATACATCTGTAAAATGCAAAACAACAAAACTGAGACTATAGTAGAAACGCTTGACTGTAGTTTATAGTTTCTCTTTTCGGTAAACCCTACCAGGTTTTAAAGAGTGGGATCGTTTTAGAAATCAAAAGAACAATCTCTACCTTTCTGAAGGCCGCTTAAGAGAGATGACACCGGAAGACAAAGCGCTGGCATAGGCCTGAAAACGCTTTGTGATTTTGAGGAGATATCAGTCCTTTGGTCTCAGCAGATTCCCGGCAGTGCAAAAATGTATGCTTATATATTACAGCCATTTACATTAGTCAAGAAAACAATCGCTGGCCTCAAATCATGATATTTGTCTCTGGGAATATTATATGTTTGTAGCTCTTGAGAACATAACGTCCCAGTGCCAAGACCATAGTTGGTGGGTGTATGTTGATGAAAGGGGATTTGCTGACAGTGTTTGCTTCCTGATTGTGCTTTGCTTTGGCTAATAGTCAATTTTGGTCATATTCCTTGAGTTTCCAGGGAAAAAAAACCAACTGGATTGTAGAAGCAATGGATAATCCACACGTGGACAAGCAAGGGTTAATTATACATACCAATGGGCAATGGGTGGATGTACAATGAATGTGGGGCATTGTGTAGCTGAAACAGAAACAAGACACCTCTACCTGACCAAGGAAATGCCAACCTATACAAATTATAATAAAAAGTATTCACCTTTCAGAGCACTGAGTCTTCACTCAATCATTTTTGTAAAGCATTACATATCATGCCAAAAGAAAACAAAAGAAGTACTTAGGAAAGTGAGGAAGATTTTTTTTCAGGTGTTAGTTTCTTAGATCAGTTTGATTGCCATCCTGAAAATGTGTATTTGGGCCTTTTGAGGTCAGGTAAAATATTCATGTGTCCGAAAGTGGGGTTCCATGTCCATGATGATGATAGATAGCACTGTGCCTTTTGAAAAGACAGCTTAAATAATATTTCTCTTTGTTTGCTGTCATTTATTTTCAAAAATAATAACATGGTTCTCGGTACACCAAGCCCTTGCCAAGATTAGGCCCATCTTCTTAGTAGCTATCTCAAGACAAAGTTGCCTTTGTGTAACTACAACTGGGAGAATTTGGTGACATGGAAAACTCAGTAGGGCACTGCAGCTTATTATTAACAGAAAATTCAATGGCCTGATGGGTTTTTTGTTGTTATTGTGGTTGTTTTTATTCTTCCAGCTAATAATCATGATATATTTCTATGTGCAGATGATTTTACTATTTTCCCAGGGAAGAATGCAGCGGTTGAGAATTTACCTTGGAATTTAGTTAGATTATAAAAGGCAAAAGCTGCAACATGATGATGCAGAGAAGATCTCAGCTCCGTGGGCTAGTTTGTTCCCAGGGTGTGTGCTCAGTTGCTCAGTCATGTCTGACTCTTTGTGACCCTATGGACCGTAGCCCACCATGATCCTTTGTCCATGGGATTCTCCAGGCAAGAATACTATAGTGAGTTGCCATGCCCTCCTCCAGGGGATATTCCTGACCCAGGGATCCAACTCAGATCTCCCTCATTGCAGGCAGATTCTTTACCATCTGAACCAAATTTGGTCATGTGTGGAGAAAAAGAAGGAGTGGTTAGCCCACATGAAAATGACAATCTGTGGGGAAAGGATGACCATTCACATTAAATTCAAACTCCATGGAGAAGTAGCTAAGAATACAGTCTACCTTGGTTCAAATCCTAGCTTGGCCACTTACAGACTACCTGATCTCTCCATGACTCAGTTTCCTCAGCTGTAAAATGCCTATCTCACAGAGTTGTTACAAGGATTAAATAAATCAATCTGTTTTATAAAGAGGGCTCAGAACAGTACCTGGCATGCAGTCAGTCTGATATGGTACATTGTTCACTTGTTATATATCATTTTAGGATTTCTTTCTGTGTTTGAATTCTTCTCATCTCACTACTCACTCCTTTTGTGACTTATTCTGGTGATGGTAATCTAGGATTCTCTTCTTAAGATCACTCCTTTTGACCAAATGCCATTGCCATTATAGGCAGGCACTATTTTTTGCAAGTTTCTTTTGATCTTTGTAACTTAGTTGTAGAAAGAAGCTAACTTAGAATCATTAACATGCCTTTTTCTTTCCTCTCTGTATATGATCATCAACTGTATGATGTTTTATCAGAAGCAAAAAGAATGATGCTATCATATCCGTTAAGTGAGAGACTGCCAAATGTTCTGCTGAAAACAGTATAGATCTGGAAATGGCTAATGCAAAGTAGAAATACTCTATGTGGAAGACCTTAATACAGCAAACTTAAGTAGTTCCTATTATGACTTCTGCTGGTTAGTGTTCACGGGTCATATTCATAATTAGAGTATGAGACTTTCTCAGAACTGCCAGTGTCTTATCTGTGCACTTCTCATGGCATTTTATATCATTTGATACTTTTTGTACATATACTGTTTTCCCCTGCCAAACAGACATTAAGTTCTTTGGAGGCAGGATTTGTGTCTAAATAATATTTGCATCCCTCAATGTCCCTAGTTATAGTTAAGTGCTCAATGAATAAGAATTTCTTTGCCAAAATTCATTACCATCTAAAATGACAGCTTTTTTTTTTTTTCATTTCATGGGCATGTATTATGAGTCATATTTATTTGGATGACCTCTATTTTTCCATAAGCGTTTTAGCAAAAATTGTTGGATAGAGAAAATATGATGGAGAAGTAGTGAACTCAGAAAGCAACCAGAATGGAAGCTATATCCACAGCCAAGCTTCTGAAAGCAGTCTGGATGGGGAAGGGAGGGGCTGAATTGTTGCACAGCTTAGGTGCCCATCACACTGGCAAACACTTAAATGTTTGTACCTCTTTTTTTTTCTGCTCTTTAACAGACTTTAGAAGGCCCAGACTTGTTACTAGGTAACAATGAGAAGGGGAAAATGTATTTTCTCAAATTACAAGGAATTTATTAGATAATTATCAGGGAAAAGTGCATTTTCTCAAAATTAGGGAGAGTGAACAGAGATCCACCGAGGAAGAACAATATCGAGGGAGTGCACAGCTCTGTGAGCCCCGGTGGTTGGTGTTTCTGGTATGGCTGTTGGTGTACTCTTAGCTAAGCGGAAGGAGGGCAAGTGGTGAAGACTTGTGTTCAGAGAATTGCCTCCAGTGGAATCCTATTTGTAGGGCAAAGGGAATCCAATAACAAGCTAGCTGGTGCAAACAATAGTTTGTCCCAGGTACCTCCTTTGCTCTTTGCCCTATATTGTGGGTCGCAGGATCCACCTCAAGTTATTTGTAGATTCGCCAGTGTAAGCAGAAACTGCTTACTACTATGGAGCCCTGGAATTTGTGCCTTGTTTCTGCGTGGCTCCATATTCACAGTCACTCCCAGTGGCTGAGACCAACCCTGGGAAGGCAGGAATCTTCCCAGAGTGGGACCTAGGAGTCACTCCCCCAGTGGGAAGTGTATGAGCCACACAGACCCTGAACCAAATGGTGACACCTGTGTTCTCACACATCCTACTACGGTGTGAAGGGTCTTGTCCTTTCCCCATCGGCTAAAGTTAATCAATGAAATTGTCAGTGGAATGGCAGAATCTGCTTTTCTCTTCTCCTTGCTTCCACCTTTGCCCTGATCCCATATGCTTCGTATTTGACACAGTATCCAGAGTGACTCATAAAACAGTCAGATCATGTTATTTCCCTACTGAAAACTTTCCAGAGCTTCTCCATCTCCCTCAAAAGCCAACGAGGCACTGTATTTCTAGTCCCATTACCTTTTTTTCTTTTGGCCACACTGCAGAGCATGTGGGGTCTTCTTTCCCTGACCAGGGACTGAACCCGTGCCTCTTGCATTGGAAGCATGGAGTCTTAACCACTGGAATGTCAGGAAAGTCTGCATTACCTCTTAAATCTCATCTCCTATCAGTCACCCCATTATCGCTTTGCTTTAGCCATAGTTTCATGCTTCCATGGCCTTTGCACTCACTGCTCTCTCTCTCTGAACTGTCTTCCCCAAATACATCCAAGCTCTACTTTTCCACCTCTTCCATGTCTTTACTCTTCCTCCCTTTGTGGAAGGGCAGCAATTCCTCCTTCCTGTTGGCACTCTCTCTCCCTACCCTGCTCTATTTTTAATACTGTACTTTTTAGCATATTTTATGATTGTGTGGCTTACTGTTTGTCTGTTCTCTAGTAGAACATCTGTATCATTTATTGATGTTTGTCAAGCATCTTAGAACAGAATCTGCCACAGACTGTGTGCATGCTCAGTTGTACCCGACTCTTTGCAACCGCATGGACTGTAGCCCGTCAAGTTCCTCTGGCCATGGGAGTATCCAGGCAAGAATACTAGAGTGGGTTGCCATTTCCTCCTCCAGGAGATCTTCCTGATCCAGGGATTGAACCCTTGTCTCCTGCATCTCCTGCACTGGCAGGTGGATTCTTTGCCACTGAGTCACCTGGGAAGCCCCTGCCACAGAGTAGGTAATCCATAAATATTTGTCAAATAAGTGAATAAAGCACAGACTCTTACACAGCACAAGTACAATGGAGAGTGTAGTACTTACTCGTGTGTTCTACTCAAAATATAACTACAAGCACGTCTTTCTACATAAGCATGATTTTTTTTCCCCAGACCTCTCCTATTAAGCTACCATATCTTCTCTGGTTTCTCTGGTTTCATTATTTTCTGTGCCACCATGAGTCCTTGATGGAGGCAGTGACTAAGTAACAAGCAAGGCAGAGCTAAGTGTGGGAATGGCGCAATCATTTCAGCACTTCTGTTTCCAAATCATAGCCTAGTCTTTGGCAATCTTTTTTGATTTCCATCTAAATCATACAGCTCTGTTTTGAACCAGTCTTGTGAATTGCTTGCCCTACAGATAATTACACTTAACTAACTCATGTTACTATTTTGGTTATCACTTTTTCTATTGTCATTTAATTATAATTAATGATTGCTCTGAAAGTAACTGTCAAGACAACTTGCACTTTTTTTTTTTTAGCTGTCTCTTCAGACCTTTGAGATTTTGCCAAATGTCAACTGTGGCTACAGGATTCCATCTCCATTCTTTTCTCAATTTCAGGGCTCAGTTAAGTATTTCCCCTTGACCTGGCATGAAATGAGTGCTAGTGTCGTTGTCTGAGTTGTTAATATCTCTGCAGAACCTTTTACAAAATTCTGGTCTTGCGTTTACTGAGTGGCACAACACTCTCCGATCTGTCATACTGGTTTGCTAGTCCCTGCCTTATTCCCTCCCTCTGCACGATTTTCCTTGGTTAAATAAAACTGCATTTCTTGGTGCTTGCAGGTGCGGCTTCCTCTGTGTGTCCTCCTGTTAGTTTTAGATCTATAACTCTGTGAAGAACTTCCCCGATGGCTGGTGGGATCCTGTGGCTACTGGGCTTGGGGACCCTAGAAGGGTTTTTGTTGTTGTTGTTGTGCCAGGTGGCATGTGGGAGCTTAGTTTCTTGATCAGGGATTGAACCCATGTCCCCTGAATTGGAAGCACAGTCTTATCTGCTGGATCACCAGGTTAGGTGCCTAGAAGTGGTCTTGAAGGTGAGTGTATACTCCTGGAAGGTTCTTTGCAGTTAAAAAACAGAAATTCCTTGGCGGTTTAGTGGTTAGGGTCCCAGTGCTTCCACTGCAGGGGGCCTGGATTCCATCCCTAATCAGGGAACCAAAAACAAACAAACAAAGAAACAGTATGTAAATTCTGCTGAAGGTGCGTGAAGATCGTGGATGTAGTTATTTTTGACTGTTGTTGATCATGGCTTGTGGCTGATTTACAATTATCCGGATATTTTTCATTTCTAAGTTGATTTGGAAACTGTCATCATAATTGATAGTAAAATGGACAATGCAAGAAATTTTTAAAAACCCTGAATATACCTAATAATCAGCTAATATTTGTAGTACGTTCTGCAAATCATTGTATTACTTATCATATGTACTGAATGGGACATTAAGAATGAGTAGCATGTAAATGTTCAGTTAGATCTGTGTTTAAGAATATACTGGGCCTCTCTGGTGGCTCACATGGTAAAGAATCTGCCTGCAATGCAGGAGGCCTGGGTTTGATCCCTGAATGGGGAAGATCCCCTGGAGAAGGGAATGGCTACTCTCTCCAGTATTCTTGCCTGGAGAACTCCATGGACAGAGGAGGCTAGTGGGTTACAGTCCATGGGGTCACAAAGAGTTGGACACGACTGAGCGACTTTTTTTGTTTTTAAACAATATAGTATGTAGGTGGAAGTGAAGTGAAGTCGCTCAGTCATGCCCAACTCTTTGCAACCCCATGGACAGTGGCCTGCACCAAGCTCCTCCATCCATGGGATTTTGTAGGTGGAGCTAGTGGTAATTCTTTATGAATTAGAAAAATTTATCAAAATATAGACCTAGTTAATAGGTATACTTGAAAAAAAAAAAGATGAATATGGAATACTTGGCAGGCAGATTCTTTACCACTGAGCCATCAGGGAAGCTGAATGTGGATTAAACGGGTTTAAAGCAGACTTTGAAAAAACCTATTTTCCTTATGTAGACACAGACTCAGCTGTTATTTATTGAGTAGCTGCTATGTGCCAGATGCCGGGTACTAGGTGTGCAGCGGAGAGCAAAAGTTCTCTGTCCTCTTGGGGCTTTCTTTAGGGGTGGAGATGGGGTTCAGTGCTCTGAAGGAACTGAGGGGTACTGGACAACAGAAGATGGGACTCTTAGCCGGAGTGGCCTGGGATGTGATGCCCCTGGGATGTGATGTGGTGCTGAAGGTATACCATCTATGCAGTTCCTAAGGCTGGAGGAAGCTGGGCATGCTGAAGGACTTAAAAGGGGCCAGTGTTGCCCCCGTGCTGGGGGCAAGGAGCAGGGAGGCACAGGTAAGGTTGTGGGACTAACTGAGTCCTAGAGCATGTGGCCCTTCAACCTCAGAAGAGTTTGTCACCCCCATTTCAATGGAAAGCCATGAAAAAAGGACTTACTTGTTAAATAATAACTCTTAGGTAAAGACTGAATTGGAGGGAGGCTGTCATGGCAGACAGATATGATTCCTTTTTGGAAGGGGGCAGTGGAAGTGGAGTCATGATGGTCAGCTGGGCGCCATTTCTTCTGTGCGCTCTCCTACCTGTTTTTACAGCCTCAGTTCAGCTGCGGTAGGGGTTTCACCAGTGACTTGAAGAAATAGCAAGACTTACTGATGGCCTGGATGTAGGGGTGAGGGAAAGAATGAGGATTCTAGCTAAAGTTACTGGGTTCGATGTAAGGGACTGAAGGAGAACAGGTTCAACGGGAGCTGGGGAAACCAGAAGCTCAGTTTGGGGAATGTTTACTGAGATGTCCGTTAAACACCCCAAGGAGATGTTTCCCTTTTGTATCCAGCACTTGTAGCAAGAGTGAGAGGCATTTATTTTAGACAACTATTTTGGATTTCATTATTTCTTTTTATCACTGTGTCCAAATTAGCAAATATAGATAAAGTGTGTAACCTTTATATCACACATGACTAAACAGTATTCTAACAATAAATGAGCCTTCCACAGTGTATAAGACACTGTAATGTGGGCATGGGTTAGGGTGTGTTAATGTTGAAAAATTTTAAGTATAGTTTCAGCCATTAAGAATTATCTAATTCAAATTAATCCTATATATATTTAATATTTCAGTATTATATGTTTAATATTTGCATTATATAAACATATTGATATGCTGCTGCTGCTGCTACTGCTAAGTCACTTCAGTCATGTCCAACTCTGTGCGACCCTATGGACAGCAGCCCACCAGGCTCCTTTGTCCACGGGACAAGAATTCTCTAGGCAAGAATACTGGAGTGGGTTGCCATTTCCTCCTCCAATTGATATGCTGCTGCTGCTGCTGCTAAGTCGCTTCAGTCGTGTCTGACTCTTAGCGACCCCATGGACTGCAACCTACCAGGCTCCTCTGTCCATGGGATTTTCCAGGCAAGAGTACTGGAGTGGGTTGCCATTGCTGATATGTTACTATATGTTACTATAAATATGAATATGCTAAGAATTAAATTAATATATTTAGTGTAGAAGATATATTTACTATATATTGAATTTATATTAAATAGCATATTTAATCAGAGAAGGCAATGGCACCCCACTCCAGTACTATTGCCTGGAAAATGCCATGGATGGAGGACCCTGGTAGGCTGCAGTCCATGAGGTCGCTAAGAGTCGGACATGACTGAGCGACTTCACTTTCACTTTTCACTTTCATGCATTGGAGAAGGAAATGGCAACCCACTCCAGTGTTCTTGCCTGGAGAATCCCAGAGACGGGGGGCCTGGTGGGCTGCCGTCTATGGGGTCACACAGAGTCAGACGCGACTGAAGTGACTTAGCAGCAGCAGCAGCAGCAGCAGCAGCAGCAACAGCATATTTAATATTGAAAAGTAAGTGTATATCATGCATGAACAAAGACTCATTCCATAGTATAAAAGATGAAAATATTACAACATGAAGTACAGTGGATTTCCTTGTGAGGTACAACCTCTTTTAGAGGCATGCAAATTCGTGCTGTAAATATTGGCACATACAAATGGATCCATTTAGGACATGCAAATGTATTTCTTGTCTCTTCCTTACCTAACCTGATGAGGGGTCTGTAGCACTTCTGCCTAGTAAGTGAGTGAAAACTGGAAGCCAACATGGACACACTTTAAACTACATTGTGAAAGGCTGATTTGCATCTCTAGCAAATCCATATTTTAAGCTTCTCGAGCAAGCGCTTGGGAATCCGATGACAAATAAGATATGAGGCTTTGGAGCTCGGAGGGCTGGAAGCTTTATCTGTACCACCACTGTAAGCCCTCCTCCCCTACCAGTGGTTCTTCTAAAAATAAGAAGATTGAGCTTATATTTCCAAATTTGTAGAAATAAAACTCTATTGTCTGAAGCAATAGAAAACTCTAGTCCAAAAAGTAATGTTTTAGAAAGTCATAAACCATTACATTTGGGTGGAGGTAGGAGAGGAGGTTACAATGGATAATGTTTTGCAATCACGGCTATAGAAACTGTCAACGGCTGCAGCTTTTCATTCTGGTTTGTCAACACCAGTGGTGCCCATGAGGTGTAATAAAATTTATTGTTGCTTAATTGGGACAAATGGTGTGGTTTTTGGTTTTGCATAAGATGGGTCACTGCTCAAAAGGATATGTAGTATCTGAAGATTTCACATTTATTTCAGTTTTGTTTTTAATAAGGAAAATACTTCGATGACAAATTATATATGTGTGTACCTACAGTAATCAATGATAGAAAAGGAGAGTCTTGTACTTGAGTAGTTGCTTAACAGCTATCTGTAACTAAATATTTGAAGTTGAAAGTTAAAAACAGAAAATAATAATGGCTAACAATAATAGCTGACATTAAGGAGTGCCTACTGTAATGCCAGGCTTGACTTTATGTAATCAACAGAATCAACTGTAAGAATTAGGTCCTACTATTATCCTCATCTGGGCTTCCCTGGTGGCTCAGATGGTAAAGAATCTACCTGCAGTGTGAGAGATCTGGGTTCAATCCCTGGGTTGGGAAGATTCCCTGGAGGAGGGCATGGCAACCCACTCCAATATTCTTGCCTGGAGACTCCCCTGGACAGAGGAGCCTGGTAAGCTACAGTCCACGGGGTCACAAAGAGTTGGATATGACTGCATGACTAAGCACACATACATTATCCTCATCCAGCAGATATGGAAATGAAGGACTAACAGATCAAGCAGTGTGCCCAAGGTAAATAGTGGTCAGGATGTAGATTCTCATAAGGCTTCCTGAAGGAGGTTGGGTTTGGGAAAAATCCCTAGACCAGGTCCAGTCTTCTTACCAAGATCAGCCCTTGGTTAACAGACTAGGGACTTTGGACATGGCATTTTATTTTATTGGCTTTCAACTTCTTTGCCTTTAAAATTGGCTAGAAGGCAGGGGGGATTTGAGACATGTTTTGCACAGCCCCAAATTTCTCTTAAGTTTTTTTACTTTTATGGTTCAAATCTATAAAAGATCGCTATTCATAGGATTTCTAAAGAGAAGATCAAGATGGTGGGAGTAAATGAGGATGAGGGGTAGGGATGGTTTAGAAGGGCAGTCACCCTGACATTAAGTCACAGAAAGAAAACAGCTAGGTTATATGGCCTGTACAACAAATCTTACAAAGTTCTTAGAGGCTTGATTCTTCATTTCTGAATCCCATTTGAGGAATTGAATATTACTGATATATATTCCCTGGTAGCTCAGCTGGTAAAGAATCCATCTGCAATGCAGGAGATTCCAGTTTGATTCCTGGGTCAGGAAGATCCTCTGGAGAAGGGATAGGCTACCTACTCCAGTATTCTTGGGCTCCTGGTGGTTCAGATGGTAAAGAATCCGCTTGTAATGCGGGAGACCTGGGTCCAATCCCTGGTTTGGGAAGATCCTCTGGAGGAGGGCATGGCAACCCACTCCAGCATTCTTGCCTGGAGAATCTCCATGGACAGAGGAGCCTGGCGGTCTACAGTTCATAGGGTCACAAAGAGTCGGACACAAGTGAGCAACTAAGTGGGCAAGGTGGTTCTAGACCAGTGGTTCTCCACTGCAGGAGACTGTTGTCCAGAGGACACTTGGCAAATGTCTGGAGACATTATTGGTTGCCACAGTCTGAGAGGGGCGGAACACTACTGGCATCTCTGGAAGAGGCCAAAGATGCGTCTAAACATCCTGAAGCGCACCGGAGAGCCCCTTACAATAAAGAATTATCTGACCCAAAAGTCAGTAGTGCCAAGATTAGGAAACCCTGTTCTAGGTGAGTCTTTACAACCATTACAGTCTGTACAACAAATAGTGTTCTTGCCTTTATTATTATTTTTTTAATTTTTATTTATTTATATTTATGGCTATGCTGGGTCTGTGTTGCTGTGCAAGGGCTTTCTCGAGTTATGGCTTTCTCTAGTTACTCTAGTTGCAGCGTGCTGGGTTCTCCATGCAGTGGCTTCTCTTGTTGCAGAGCACGGGCTCTAGGCTCCCACGCTTCAGTAGCTGTGGCTCTCAGGCTCTAGAGCTTGGTGCCAGTAGTTGCGGTGCGTGAGTTGCCCCGAGGCACATGGGATTCTCTCAGACCAGGGATCGAACCCGTGTCCCCTGTATTGGCAGGTGGATTCTCTACCATTGGACCACCAGGGAAGTTCCTCATGTATTTTGCTGACATTTTCCTCTGAAGAAACTTTTTGGTTAGTATGTGATGTCCTATAGATTTAGGGGAAAAGGATAAATGCATTTAGGTTTACAGTTGTTCCTGGCCGAAGGAAGCTTAGTTTTTAACTAGTTTCCATAAGAAATTAATTACAATCAAAGAACACCTTTTTGTGTTATGCTAAGTCAGGTCATTTAAGGTCCCAAAAGCTCTACAAATACCCTGTTAGATCAGAGCCTTTGTTCCTGCCTCTAGCAGACTTCGTAGGATATATTTTGTATAGTGTAATTCATGAATTTCTAATTACACTCTTTGAATGTCAGATTCAAACCCTAGATACCATTATCCAACACTCCACATATTATGGATTCATCATCAATGAATTCTCTCAAATTCCAGGGACTTTATCTCCATTTCCCTCCTTTTACCCTTAAGATCAACTGGCTCAACCATTCCCTTCTCCAAGGGATCTTCCTGACCCAGGGATCAAACCTAGGTCTCCTGTATTGCAGGCAGATTCTTTACCATCTGAGCCACCAGGGAAGCCCCTACAATTTACTATGTCTTGTTAAAGAAGTACTTACTTTTCTTCCCTCTAAAGCTAACTTTCAGGCTTCTCAAGGTAGCGGATTTACCTGCACGTGGCTCTCTTGACCCTTCATGCTTTTGACATGAGTCCTTTTCTTTCTCGGTCTTAATCATTCTGTTCTGAAGAGGCTTGTGCCCTATCAGTTCAGTTCAGTTCAGTCTCTCAGTCGTATCCGACTCTTTGCGACCCCATGGACTGCAGCACGCCAGGCCTCCCTGTCCATCACCAACTCCCGGAGTTTACTCAAACTCATTCCATTGAGTCGGTGATGCCATCCAGCCATCTCATCCTCTGTCTTCCCCTTCTCCTCCCACCTTCAGTCTTTCTCAGCATCAGGGTCCTTTCAAATGAGTCAGTTCTTCACATCAGGTGGCCAGAGTATTGGAGTTTCAGCTTCAGCATCAATCCTTCCAATGAATATTCAGGACTGATTTCCTTTAGGATAGACTGGTTGGATCTCCTTGCAGTCCAAGGGACTCTCAAGAGTCTTTTCCAACACCACAGTTCAAAAGCGTCAATTCTTCCGCGCTTAGCTTTCTTTGTAGTCCGACTCTCACATCCATACATGACTACTGGGAAAATCATAGCTTTGACTAGACAGACCTTTGTTGGTACAGTAATGCTTCTTAATATGCTGTCTAGGTTGGTCATAACTTTTCTTCCAAGGAACAAGCATCTTTTAATTTCATGGCTGTAGTCATAATCTGCAGCGATTTTGGAGCCCCCCAAAATAAAGTATCTCACTGTTTCCATTGTTTTGCCATCTATTTGCCATGAAGTGATGTGACTGGATGCCGCGATCTTAGTTTTCTGAATGCTTGATTATTTTCATTGTTCCTCTCGTGGCACTGGAAATGTAGATATATACATCTATGATATTTTTGTTATGATGGAAAGTTGTCCTGATTAACCTAAGATGATCTGTGGTTTTGCCCAAGAATCAACACTTTCAAGTTTGCTTCCAAAACTCTTCTTCAAAATTCTATGTGATTTGCTGGCCTTTCTAGTAGTAATAACTTCAGCCATTTATTCATGGAGTAAAAGGTTCTATGTCAGACATTGGAGATACAAAATGGATAAGAAATACTCTCAGTCCTTTTATTGTTACTCATTTGGTTGTGCCGGATCTTAGTTGTTGCATTTGGGATCTTTCAGTCTTCACTGCGGTGTGCAGGATCTTTCAGCTGCAGCATGTGGGATCTAGTTCCCTGACCAGGGATCAAATCTGGTTCCCCCACTTTTGTGATAGAGGTATTTATTTATTCATCCAGTGATTCACTGAAAACCATTTGTTTTGTGTACATTTATTGTGTCTATTATATTTGTGTCAAATACATTTATCTTCTAGAAATAAAAACAGATATGATTTAAAGGAGCTTATAGGCTAGTACAGACAGACTGACAACATTAAAAATGAGTGCCGTGAAATCTTCTAGATGCTGTTAGGGATCAGTAGCATCTGTTTAACCTGAGGAGGCGTATGCAGGGAAGAGGGAACCTTAGGAAACTCCTCTCCTCATAAACGTGAGACCTTTAATGTACTTAACATTTACATAGCGTGTGTTAAGTGCCTGCTCCTATCTTAAGCACTTTACAAAGATGAACTCATTTAATTCACATAAAAACACTATGAGGTACATACAAGTATTTTCTCCGTTTTACACACTGGAAGACTGAGCTTCAGAGAGATCCAGTAACGTGGCTAGGGTTACATTGCTTGGTAAGGGCAGAACCAGATTTCAAAGCCTAGCAGTTTGGCTCTGAAATTAGCTGAAATTGGCTCTGAAATTGGCTCTGTGATTCCTTTGTTTTGTTTTGTTTTAGTTTATTTATTTTTAATCGAAGAGTAATTGCTTTACAATTTTGTGTTGGTATATGCCATACTTCAACATGAATCAGCCACAGGTATACATATGTCCCCTCCCTCTTGAACCTTCCTCCCACTTCCCACCTCATTCCACCCCTCTAGGTAGATATGATTCTTGAGTCTTGAAAGAGACTTAGAGATATGAAAAACAGGTAGTTGCCAGTTGGAGGGAGAATCCCTAACCCCAGAAAGAGATGAAGCGGGAAGAAACTTTAGAAATAGAACTATATCTCATAGGCAAAACATGTAATTTATAGAAAATAAATAAAAATGGAAACTGAAAAAGAAGGGAAAATCACCTGGGTTCCTACTTGTCAAACTTTTTGTACCTTTGAATAATGTGCTTGTGCTTTTTCACTAGTTGTCCTTGAACCATAAATGAAAGTCTGTATTACTTTCCTTCATGTTAGCTCACTTAATCCCTGCACTGTCCCTGTAATTTCGGGGTCTCCATTTGACAGAGGTGGACACTGAGGCTCACACGAACAGTTCACATGGAACCCACAGTCTAACTCAGGCCTTCTAAATTGATCTTCTGGTTTTTTGTTTTTTTTTCTATTTCACACCTACCTTCTGAAACAAAGGTGGATATAAGAAGAGGTGTGAAAATGTATCCAAACACTGCAGATAATTCACATGTTTCATGTCATCTTGTTTTTTCAACTCAGCAATGACAGCGGGATTAGCAGACTAACTCTAAGGAATGTTCATGTAAGACACTCGACTTCATCACTGCTGTCCTGCTTGCAGGGTTTCTGCTACTTGTGTTTATTTCATAACATGGATTCACCCAGAGTGTGGCTTCCTTGCCAGGATCTTAGAATTGTACCTGCCTTTACTAACAGCGGCTTTGGCAGGTCAATGGTTATCAGAGCAGAGATTGTCATTGCTCCAACAATCTCTAAGTTCAGGATTTGCATGTTTGCTGGGCACAAACAAGCCTAGTTGACAGGAGAGAAAAAGAAATCCAAGTCTAAGCTTGTTTCAATCTCGATGGCAAAAGAAAGGGCTTTTTATGCTGTTTTGTACACAGTCTTAATACTCAACAGGGGTTGGGCCCCCGCGTTGGGGCATAAGATCTTTGGTCACTGGGTTGGTACTTTAGAGCCTGGACACTTGGGGACATTAAGTATTCTCCGAGTCTGCTCTTCCCGCAAATGGTAAGGTTCTACTTACTGTATCAGCAGGCATGGACTGGAGCAACTAGTGGGTACTGGTCATTCTGATAAATTCTGAGGAGTTGTAGATGAATCACCTACCCTCCCTGCCTTTCAGGCTGCTTACACTCCAGTGGGGACAGCTGATGTCTTCCAGTTCAGTTCAGTCGCTCAGTTGTGTCTGACTCTTTGCAACCCCATGGACTGCAGCACACTAGGCCTCCCTGTCCGTCACCAGCTCCCACAGCTTGCTCAAACTCATGTCCATTGAGTCGGTGATGCCATCCAATCATCTCATCCTCTGTGGTCCCCTCTTCCTCCTGCCTTCAGTCTTTCCCAGCATCAGGGTCTTTTCCACGACCTCTCCCAACTTACTATAATATAACAGGGCACACGGTCTGGACAAGAGCTCCAGAGGAGGGGGTGCTCAGGAAGGAACAGGGTCTTTTACCTGAATTTTTTAAAAAATATTTTCTTTTTATTTATTTATTTTGCTGTACCGGGCCTTAGCTGCAGCAGGCGGGATCTTTAGTTGTGGCATGCAAACTCCCAGTTGTGGCATATGGGATCTAGTTCCCCAATCATGGATGGAACCCAGGCCCCATTGGGAATCTTAGTCTGTGGACTACCAGGCAGATACCTTAGCTGAATTTTGTAGTTGTTTTTGGAGATGTGATTCACATACCATAAATGTCACCATTTTTTTTAAAGATATTTTTAACACAGACCATTTTAAAAGTCTATTGAATTTGTCACAACATTGCTTTTTTTTTATATATTGGTTTTTGGCCATGAATCATGTAAAATCTTAGCTCCCCGCCCAGGATCAAACCTATACCCACTGTACTGGAACGCAAAGTCTCTACCACTGGACCGCCAGGGAAGTCCCTAAATGTCACCATTTTTAGATTCAGTGGTTTTTAGTGTATTTCACAAAGTTGTGCAATCTAATCCCACCATCTAATTCCAGAACATTCTCATTATCCAAAAAAGAAATCCTGTGCCTCTCAAGTAGTCATTCCTTGTTTCCCTTTCCCCCACACACTGTCAACCACTAATCTACCTTCTGTCTTCCACATATTTACCTGTTCTGGACATTTCATATAAACAGAATTATATAATATGTGACCTTTGTGTCTGGCTTGTTTCACTTAGCCTGTATGTTTTCAAGGTTCATCTATGTTGTAGCATATATCAATGTTTCATTCCTTTTTATAACTGAAAATATTCCATTGTATTAACATATTTTGTTTATCCATTCATCAGTTGATGGACATTTGGTTTCAGCTGAAGTTTGAATAAATGGACAAGGGTTTGCAAGGCATAGAAAGGAGGGTGTATTTTATGGCAAATAAAACCCATCATATAAATTAACACATATGTATGTGCTGTAGTACCCGTTGAATGCCAGGCACATTTCACATCCTCATTACAACCCAGTGAGGTGGCAAATAAAGCAGAAATACAATTTGCCCAGGTTACCAGCCTGCTGTCAGCCAGGTTACCAGGTAGAGAGCTGGGGACCAAATCCAGGCAGCCAGGCTTTGGAGTTCACTGTTCAACCACCTAGATTTGCTGTGAAGCTAGGGTCGTGGGACAAGACAAGCCTGTTCTGAAGAACTGTCTATGGCAAGAGGGATGCAGGAGAGTGAGATAAATGAGGCCAGAGACTGAGTATCCTGTACTCAACAATTGTCTTTGTGAAAGACACGTCTGACTGCATCATTCCCCTATTTTAAAACTGCCTCTAGTTCTATGTTAGTTTCCCAATGCCAGTCATTGCTTACTGCCTTTATAATTTTCCCCCTATGTTTTACCCGTATAAGTGTTTAATTTTTTCTTTAAATCAGCTCACTTTTGTTTTTGCTTAGGCACATTTATTTAAAGTGGAACTTTATCTCCCTACATTAACCGGAAAACTAGTATTTTTCTAATGCATGTTTAAATTCGCCAAACCATTAGAGATTGAAGTGCCTCCACTTATTACCACCTAAAAGCAGCTTGCACACCAGTATGATGTGTCATATTTATTGAGAAATTGAGGCTTGCAGGGTAAGGTTTGGACACTGTATAGGCCCTTCAGAACCCTGCTCCAGTCCATGCTCCAGCCGCATGTGTGCCTTGTTACCACAGTACCCCGTGGAGTTGTCACATCAAACATGCTTCCCTTCTCCTTGAACTCATGCTTTTTCATTACAATTTGTTGTTCTTTTGACTGTCTTTCCTCTTCTCTCTCCATTCTTTCTTATCACCAGCTCATAAAATTCCTCCCTTCTTAAGTCTTCCCATATCCTCTGGGTTCTCCAGAACTTGGCTCTAATATGTCTTACTTTGCTGTTACTTTTTTAGTGTGTCCCTGTCAGATTTGAGGTGCTTCAAGGCTGGGAACTTTACTTGTTAAATGAGTAAATGATTGATGAAGGCCAAAGAGGAAAGACCTTGATTGTGACAGTGTTATGAATGACATTTCCAAATCACAGAATGTTTTGAAACAAACATGATCGATTCTGTTTTTAACAAAACTAAGTGGGGTTTGTTGTATGAGATCAAATGAAAGAGTAAGATCCTGGAAGCAGGGAGAGGAGATATAAAATAAGCACTGATTAAAATGCCAGGTGTCTAAAAGAGGACCCACTAAACCTGAAAGTATCTATGCTTTATGAGCCAGCAGTTTCACTCCCAGGTATGTTCCCAGCAGAAATCTGTTACATATGTTCATCAAAAGGTAAGTTTCACAATGCCCTTAGAAGCATCATTAAAAATATCCCCAAACTGGAAGCAACCGAGATATCCATCAATAGTGGAATGAATTTAAAAAAAATAGAATACTATATACAGTGAGAATGAGCAGCTATTACTGCATGTAAAAATGTGTTCACAGTTCACAAACCTGATTTTTAGTGAAAGAACCCTGGCTTAATAAAATATATGAGTCCCTTTTACCTAAAGTTCAAAAAGAGACATGTCTATGGAATTAGAAGTCAGAATAGCTGTCAGCCTTGGCTGAATGATGACTAGAAGGGGACGTAAGAGGGACCTCTAGGGTTCTGGTGACACGTGTTCGGTTTGTGAAATTCATTGAGAAATACTCTTTTAATCTGTGCATTTTCTGTACATATGAAATGCTTCAATAAAGTTTATATTTTAAAACAAGAAAATAAAAGCAATTAACAAAAAGGATTTTTAATTTTTTAAATTATTTTTGGCTGTGCTGGGTTTTCGTTGATGCATGGGCTTTTCTCTAGAGGCGAAGAGTGGGGACGACTCTTCATTGCAGTGTGCGGGCTTATTGCAGTAGCTTCTCTTGTTGCAGAGCACAAGCTCTACCATGTGGGTTTCGGTAGCTGTGGCTTGTGGGCTCAGTGGTTGTGGTTCCTGGGCTCTAGAACACAGGCTCAGTAGTTGTGGTGCACAGGCTTAGTTGCTCTGAGGCGTGTGCGATCTTCCCAGACCAGGGATCGAACTCATGTCACCTGCATTGGCAGGCTGATTCTTTATCACTGAGCCACCAAGGAAGCCCCCAAAGAGAATTTTTTAAATTAAAACATCTTGTTCCAGAAAGAAATAAACAGCAAACTATGAAAACTAAGAAGAGAAACTAATGGTGAATCTAAGACCCTGAGCTGCTTCTCTCCATTTTCATTTGGCTTCATTGTCTTGGAATTTATTACCTGCCATGATTTTTCTGTAAAAGTAATAACTACTAAGAAAAAGGCATTTTGTTTTACAACATATGAACCATATGGAGTCATTATTCTATTTCATCTTTAGAACATCTCTATGAGGGTTCATTATTATCCCTATTCTCCAGATGAGGAAGCTGAGGCCCAGAGAGATTTCTTAATGTGCCCCAAGTCACAGGACTAGTAAGTGCCTGAACTGAAACTATTCCTCTAAGTCCTGTCTATGACTCAGGGCCATCTGGGAATGGCACTTGTACTTGAACTTTGGGTCTCCAGGAAGAGAGAGGAACAGAGGAAGCTGGCACTAAGGGAGAGAGAATGGTGCGCCATCTACATGATAAATCCACCATGGAGCTTTGTAACTCGTTGTGTCAAGTCAACCAACAAGTAAAGCAGAACTTTTTTGACACGCGAGTTAAATTAATTGTTCTTTTCTGTCTAAATAATTAAGGGCTTATGTACAAATTAAATGACCTCAAGTTAATAGAGAATGCCATTGACTTGATTGAGTTGTAATTGAAAATGTTTTTGGCTGCTTCCAGTTAGCTTTCAGTAAGCAAAATTGTCCATGGGTGGACATCTACCATTTTTCAGCTGGACAGGACCACAGGGGCTTTCTGGTTCGACATTCCATCCAATGTAGGAATGCTTTTGCAGCATTAGTGATAATCATGCTCTGATAACATGTGCACTGAGAGCACGCAAGGGACCAGGTGCTCATTACAGCTGCCAGAGTTGCTATTGTTAATATTCCTATTTTACCGATGAGCAAGTAGACTTCGAGAGGTTAAGCAGCTTTCTCTAGAACACAGAGGTAATTATAGCCAAACAGATCTAGACACAGGTCTTTCTGACTCCAAACTTGCAGGGTTTTGTTGCTGTGCTTCCTGTTTCCATCTTGGCCTTGAATTCTTACAGTGGTGGGTGCATCGTCATGATACCTCATCCATGAGACACTTCAGGCTAAGAATGGAGAGTCCTACTAGGAACCCCTTATATCTAGCTAGAATCTTTCTTCTCTATGCAGGAATGGAAAACTGAAAATGATATAATAGGATAAGAGAATAAATTAGCCTATTCATAAAAACTTTCATCTATATAGGGCCTAGTTTTGCTCTCAAGAGTAATACTGCTTAAGATTCCTTGTTTTGGGTGAAAGTCACCTCTCCAGAATTTTTTTTTTAAGTTAATCAATTAAGTAATTTTTACCACACTGTGCAGCTTGTGGAATCTTAGTTCCCTGACCAGTGATCAAATATGAGCCCTAGGCAGTGAAAGTGCAGAGTCCTAACCACTGGACCACCAGAGAATTTGGTCTCCAGAAATTTTAAGTGAGGGGTTACATTAGTCTGTAATTTTCAGAATGATGCAAGGGCTTCAATTATCTCTTTTTTTTTAATTAAAAAAATTTATTGAAGGATAATTATAATATCGTGTTGATTTCTGCCATACATCAACATGGATCAGCCATAGGTTCAATTGTCTCTTGGTGTACATTAAACTATTCTGATTTCCTAGTAGATCAAGCAACCACCAATGAATACCTGTCATCTCTCATGATTCGGGCATTGCTCAGCAGGGACATTTTTCATGTGGATATATACATCAAAAGGAACTTGTTGGTGTTGATCAATTTGTGGCTTGTCTGGTCCAAGAATCCAAGACGGCTTCTCTCACATGTCTGGCACCTTGGCAGGGATAATCTCAAACCTCTTCATAAGGTCTCTCCTACAGGGTAGTTGAAGTTCTTCATGTCAGCCAGGCGCTCCAAGGGTGAGTGTGCCCAGAGAGGACATTAGAGCTGCCAGTCTCTGCAGACCTGGGCCTGGAACCTCGCATAGGGTCACTTTCAGGTCAAAGCAGGCACAGAGCCTACCCAAATTCAAATGGAGGAAAACACACTCCACCATTCAGTGGGAGGAGTGTAACAAAGGCTCTGTGGTAATTTTTAATCTTCTGTACTAAGGATCAGCCTAACTTAATCCCCATTTTCCTGGGTTGGAGGTGGTACTTCCTGTTTGGGTTCTGAAGTTCTCCTGCTGAATTTATTGCTTTCTCTTTTGGGGGGTATCAGAACTTTAGGAATATCTTTTTCTAATAATTATTTTAGTTATAGAGCACAATCTTTGCCAGTTCTAATTATTTGCTGAAGTTAAAGATGATGAACTTATTGGTATCAGAGCCCTATAAGGATAGATTCTCCTTCTGACTGACAGACAGAAGACATGCTGATATAATACATTTGCAGGTAAAGCACAGAACAGAAGTATGCTGGAGAGTGGGTAGAAAAAGAATATAGAAACCCTAAGTCAAAAGGTTTTTAGAAATAGTTTAATTTATTGCCTTATCCTATTACATCATTTTCAGCTTTTCATTCCTGCAGAGCATTTGTGATGTTTTGATTCTTTAAAACAGCATTTTAAAAGTTCTGTAATTTTGGTCAATGATGCTTGTTTTCCAGTATAAATTGAGGCAAAATTCAATGGTTATTCTGCTACTTATATTAGTAGAAGGAGTTAATTGAAATTATTTCTAATCTTTTGATCCTTGTCACACTACTCTGCTATGCAATAATACACAAAAGAATTTTCAGAAAGCAACTGTTGGGGACCTAGCATAGCTCCCTGCCTTAAAAATGTGCCATTTTGTGAAGTTGTATTAGCAATTTGTATACTAAATTGACCACAAGGTGCTGTTTTAGAAAACAGAAAGTGCTTTAGGCAGAAATAAAATCAAGATGTTTTGGATAAGAGATGTGAATACATTGTTGCCAGGTACCTAGTTCTTTGTGCTTGAGATCCTGAGGGAAACTCATGTAGCAGTTCAAAAATTGAGAAAAGCTTTTCATGGGTAAATGTTGTTTGTTTATTTGTTACTGATATAGTCATTAGTACAAACAGAAATGAACTGGAGCACACTCATTTTATGTGCCTTCTCTTTTACTTCTATTGAAATATTTCAGACCTACTGAAAAGTACAAGAAATGGTACTTTTCCAAATACCCCTGTGTCCATGGGCCAACATAAGGAATAAAACATGAGAGAACTGAAGCCCCTTGCAAACTGCACCCAATCCCAATCCCCTTCCTCCCTTCACAGGAGGGGTCTCACCCAAAATGTAGGGATTATCACTCCCTGGCATGGCTTCTTGCCTTTACTATAGTACATATGGTATAAACCCATATATAACCTGTTGGCTTACTTAACGGTTAGGGAAAAAAATCAAAAGAATAATCTTTTGTGACACCTGAAAATCATATGAAGTTCAAATTTCGGTTCCATAAATAAAGTTTTATTGGCATACAGTGTAAAAACATACTGTCCCTGGTTGCTTTTATGTGGCTTGGCAGCTCTGAGTGGCTGGGATGGAAACTGTATGGCCCACAATGCCTAAAATATTTACTATTTGATCCTTGCAAAAAAATATTTGCCGACCCCTTGTCCAGCACACACACACACACACATAAACACAGAGTACCTAATTTGGCTAGAGAAAGATTGATGTGGAGGTCTGTGTGCCTTGGCTGGGAGCAGGCTGAAGTGGACAAAAAGCTTTTTAAAAAAAAAAAAAAATTTATTTGACTGCACCGGGCTTTAGTTGCAGCTTATGGAATCCAGGTCCCTGACTAGGGCACCCTCTTAGCCCCTGGATCACCAGGGAATTCCCTCTCTGGTTTCTTGACAACGGCAGTGATTGACCATTCCCCTCCCATCCCCCCTCCCCTGGATGATTACATTTTGTTCCTCTGCTCTAAGCTTCTTTTCCTCTTACTCTTGCTTTCCCCACCCCCATGCCTACAAAACCAACAAATTCTGTTTGTCCTGTGACAGAAAGAACAGCTCCAAGGATCACCTCCTCCCTCCAGAAAGTTCTCGGCTTAGCAGTGTGCTAACTGTCTCTTCATTTGGCACATTGAGTTCCCTTGGACTTGCCTTGTCTTCTTTCTCCTAGAGTTCTGGCTTATTGTACCCTAAGAGATTATGTCCACACCAGCTGCAGACATAGGTGGAGGTCAGCAAAGAGTAATTGAACAAATGCCCTTTTAAACATAAATTTATAAAAAGTTGATGAGGAATTTCAGCCTTTTGCAAAAATAATGATACCTCTTCCTTGTTTTTTAACAATGGATCTTTTCCTTTCCTAAGCCAGAATTAAACAGATATTTGTTCCAACTTGATGATTTCCTCTTCTAATAATAGATGAATAATGGATGGTGCTGTGCACTTCAGGGGTGTCCCATGGCAAGCTTCATGGACTTTGAAGCCAGGTAGCCTGTCTGTTATTGGGGAGACTCTGGAGATCCCTTAGGATAGAAGAGGGGAATAGCAATCTGGGGTGTCTGCCACAAAAGTTAGAATACAGACAGCAATGATACAGTCTTCAGTCTGAAGGAGCTTTTAAGTAAGTGAAATAAAAACTGAACAATAGAAAATGATAAATACTGCAAGGTAAATACAAAGTAAAATGTGATAAAGACTGTAAGAGAGGTACAGAAAAGTTACTGGATTGGAAGGGATGGAGAGATGATTTCCTTCTGGGGACAATTGGAAGGACTTCCTGAAGGAGGTGGCAGGGGAAAACAACAAGGGTTTGGATCAATGGAATCTAGAGCAAGAATTTTCTCGGCCATGGGGACAGCATGAAGAAAGGCACTGAGGCAGAGTTATTCAGATCAGATCAGTCGCTCAGTTGTGTCCTACTCTTTGCGACCCCATGAATCGCAGCATGGGGTCGCAAAGATATTAGGTGGCAAATAGATAACAGATCAGTCTGACCTTCTGTGAAGGGAAATAGAGAGATGAGCACGGGAATGAAGGAGACTATCTGGTGAGGCAAGGCCTTGAATGCCCGGCAGAGGAGTTTGGTAGCCATGACCGTGTATCTACTCCTGCTTGAAATAGGAGTGCCTGCAGAATGATTAGAGTCTGAGCTCTGGCTTCTGTTCTAGAAGACTGCTGTACCACAAGACCTTGACTTTTCCTGTCTGGGTCCATTGTCACTCCAGGCAGATTTGCTGTCTCAGTACAGAAGATGTTAAAGACGCTGGAATGCGCTGTTTCACAGAATGCCTCCAAAAGAGCCAATCTGAGCAGATTGCGTAAGGGCCCCCATCGCTCCATTATCATTTCAAATCAGGAGAAATATCCCTGACTATAGCGGAATTTGCTGTCCTTTGTGTTCCTCACTTTTCCACAGTTCTGGTCAGAAAAGAGGCCAGAGTGGAAATTTTCATGTTTAAAGTGGGTGGAAGAGGGGAGGAGAGAAAAATAAGAGATTTTTCTAAACTATTTCCTTGGATTGTTAGGGACATACATTTATGAGGGTTTCAGAACCTCTGAAGTGGTCTTCCAGGGGTTTCTTTTAGTATAGTAGTCGGGTATAAGTCAAGGTTTCCATCTATGAAGGTGATTTATTGAATACAAAAATTAAATAGTGTTTTTATAATAATGTGTATCCTAAATAGTTTCCATTGATACTAAATGGGATGGGGAGGTTAGTAAAACTGAATTAAGGTTCAAAATGTCATTTCAGTGAGGAGAGGAAGGGGCAACGATTCTCAGGTGTGTACAGCTTGAGTCCTGGGTCAGACTCACTCTGGGTCCAAAGCCTGGGAATCTGCATTTTGATATCTACCTGAAATGAAAGAGTTTTTTAAATGTTTTTATTATGGTAAAATATAATAATATAAAATTTATTATTTTATCCATCTACTCTGGAAATTTTTCATCTCCCCAAACTGAAACTTATTAAACAATAATTTCCCATTTTTCCCTTCCCCAACCCCTAGCAACCACAGTTTCACTTTACTATGAATTTGACTAGTCAGATAACTCAAAAGTAGAATCACATGGTATTTGTCTTTTTGTGAGTGGTGTATTTCACCTAGCGTGGTGTCCTCAAGGTTCATTTGTAACGTGTCAGAATTTCATTCCTTTTTAAGACTGAATAATATTTAATCTATGTGTAGTCCCACATTTTGTTTATCCACTCATCTTGATGAATCTTTTTATCATTCTTTTGGCTGTTGTGAATAATGCTGCTATGAATACTGATGTGCAAGTACCTCCCTGAGTCCCTGCTTTTAATTCCTTTGAGACTGTACCTAGGAGTAGAATTGCTGGCTCATGTAATAATTCTGTTTGATTTTCTGAGGAATCACCATGCTATTTTTAACAGTGACAATGTAATGTAACCATCATTTCTATCTACTTCCAAAACACATTTTCATCACCTCCAAAGGAGACACTATAACCATTTAAGAAATCACTGTTCACCTCACTTTCCCCTACCCACTGTGTGTGTGTTGGTCGCTCAGTCAGGGGGTCTTCCCTAACAAGGGACTGAACCTGGGCCTCGTGCACTGCAGGCAGATGC
Source organism: Bison bison bison (assembly GCF_000754665.1). Classification (NCBI taxonomy): domain Eukaryota; kingdom Metazoa; phylum Chordata; class Mammalia; order Artiodactyla; family Bovidae; genus Bison; species Bison bison. The sequence goes on along the minus strand of NW_011495013.1, from coordinate 537,350 downwards.
TTTACCACCTGAGCTACTAGGGAAGTCCCTACTCCTTCAGTTCAGTTCAGTTCAGTTGCACAGTCGTGTCCGACTCTTTGCGACCCCATGAATCACAGCACACCAGCCCTCCCTATCCATCACCAACTCCCGGAGTTCACTCAAACTCATGTGCATTGAGTCAGTGATGCCATCCAGCCATCTCATCCTCTGTCGTCCCTTTCTCCTCCTGTCCCCAATCCCTCCCAGCATCAGTCTTTTCCAGTGAGTCAACTCTTCGCATGAGGTGGCCCAAGTACTGGAGTTTCAGCTTCAGCATCAGTCCTTCCAGTGAACACCGAGGACTGATCTCCTACCCCTTAGTGACCACTTACCTGCTTTCTGTCTCTATGGATTTATTTATTCTGGATATTTCATATTAATGGAATCATACAATATGTGGCCTTTTGTGTCTGGCTTTTTTCACTTAACATCATGTATTTGAGGTCCGTCTATGTTCTAACACATTAAGACTTCCTTCCTTTTCAGGGTTGGATAGTATTTTATTGCATGGCTAGACCACAGTTTGTTTGCTCATCTGTCGATGGCCATCTGAGTCTTCTCCACCCTTGGGTGTTGCTTTTTAAGATAGCGCAGCCAGGTGGTATGCATCGAGTGAGAGGCAGTGTGTCCTCAGCTTGGACACGGGCCCTTGCTCCAGGAGGAGGGACCTCTACCAGGACAAAACAGTCACCCTACATAAGAGGTGGCAGATGGGCGCTTCACAGGAAAATGAAGCTCCCACGGTGTGTTGTTTGTGTTTGTTCTTCCATGCACTGTTGTCCTGCCCAATCTTTAAACGTTGGATCAGTTGCACACATTTAAACTTGGAGAGAATTTTTTCTCTGTCCCTTCCTCCCCACTCAGTGCACCTGGGTTTCTGTCTTGTTACAAAAACGATACAAAACAAAGCTTCATCAGTACCTGGCCTAGCAACTACCGCCTAGTACCACCTAGCAACTACCAGCTGGAGTTGGGCGTCGGCTTCCACCTTCTGCCCACTACCCTCTCCAGGTAGTCATAGCCCTCACCCCTCCTTAGTAAGGCCAAAGATTAGACCATTTGAGTTGCTGTGTTTTCTAATTAATGGAATTAGAGGAAAGTGAAAGATGGGCTCATGTCTCTATCAAAAGTAGAAAAAAGAAATGAAACTAGCTGCTTCCTTCGAGGCCTTGCATGCCCCCACAGGCACTGAGGATTCTGTCCTCTGTTTCAGTGTTCATCGCTTTCCTAAATACTAGAAATAAGGGGAAAAAAAAGTTTTATTGAGATATGATTCATACTTTGTACAGTTCAGCCATTTAGTGTACAATTCAGTGGATATTAATATACTCACTGATTGTAGCCATCACCACAGTCAGTTTAGAACATTTACATCACCTTGAAGAGAAACCTTTACTTATCACCTCTATCCCCCTTACTCTCTCTCAGACCTAAGCAATCTCCCATCAAATATCAGAATTTTTTTTTTGGTGTGAGGTGGGGGCGGGGCTGCACCTCGAGGCTTATGGGGTCACAAACCCATGCCCTCAACAATGACAGTGTGGAGTCCTAACTACTGGACCGCTAGGGAATTCCTCGGAGAAGGCAATGGCACCCCACTCCAGTACTCTTGCCTGGAAAATCCCATGGATGGAAGAGCCTGGTAGGCTGCAGTCCATGGGGTCGCTAAGAGTCGGACACGACTGAGCGACTTCACTTTCACTTTTCACTTTCATGCATTGGAGAAGGAAATGGCAACCCACTCCAGTGTTCTTGCCTGGAGAATCCCAGGGACAGGGGAGCCTGGTGGGCTGCCGTCTATGGGGTCACACAGAGTCGGACACGACTGAAGCAACTTAGCAGCAGCAGCAGCAGGGAATTCGTAAATATCAGAATTTTTGATGGCACTGCAGAAGGGGTTGAAAGGGAAGGAATGCTAGGGGCTTTGCCTGTGGTCCATGGGGTTGCAAAGAGTCGGTCACTGCTGAGCGACTAACACTTTCACTTTCAAGAGTCCATCACTATAGTACTCTGGCCTCACTCAGAAGGAGTGAGGAAGGAGGTGATGGAAGCTAAAATAAATCTCCTTGATCAAAGTGTAGCTACCACCACACCTGGGAAGCTTGTAGGTTCTCATCCCAGCCAGTGGATTTCTATGTGAATTTCAGAAACAAAACCATTTGTTTCAGGAAGAGTTATAGATTTGTTCCTTCCTTTGTGCGCTGTGGGGTGCTTTCTCTGTATGCTTTGTCCTGTCCAACTTCTGTGACCCCACAGACGGTAACCCCCTAGGCTCCTCTGTCCATGGGGTTCTCCAGGCAAGACTCCTGGAGTGGGTTGCCATTCTCTTCTCCAGTGGATCTTCTTGACCCAGGGATTGAACCCAGGTCTCCCCTATTGCAGGCAGATTCTTTACCATCTGAGCCACCAGGGAAGCCCCAATGTAACACTACTTAGCCATAAAAAAGAATGAAATTTTGCCATTTACAGTAGCAGGGATGGACGTGAATGGTCTTATGATAAATGACATAAGTCAGACAGAGAAAGACAAATACTTATAACGTTATTACTTATATGTGGAATCTAAAAAATACAACAGCTAGTGAATATAACAAAAAAAGACTTATTGATGTAGAGAACAAACTAAAGGTTACCAGAGGGGAGAGAGAAAAGGGTAGGTGAAATACAGGGGTAGGGATTAAGAGGTACAAACTGAGGTATAAAATAAGCTACCAGGATATATTGGAATATTGTACAATATGGGGAATATAGCCAATTGTTTTATAATAACTATGAGTGGAGTATAACCTTTCAAAATTGTGAATCACTATATTGAACACCCGTAACTGATGATATTGTACATTAACTATACTTCAATTTAGAAAACAAAAAGACATGTTGGTCGTCTGGGGAGGGAAAGTTCAGTTGAAAGTAGACATATGTAAAGACCTTCCATGTGTTGTCATTACTCTCGCTCAGGGTTCAGTTGTGACATTTTGAATCCTGAAAGAGAAACCACCTCGGAAATAATTACCTTATGGGAGAACCATTGAATTTTAAATGAGGAAGCCTCAGGGATCCTGAAATGTTCCCCCTCAAAACCTGCCAGACTCACCTTGCAGGCTGTCTTATGTTCCTGTTGGCTTCAGGTTACCTTGTTTAGCAAGTAAAGATTATTGATTGTTTATCTGAAATTCAAATGTCACTGGATGTTCCGTTTTATCTGGCAGCCTTCTTTGTCCATAGCCCGATATATCTCATGGCTCCACGTCTGCTCTGTATCACTGGTCCTTTGAGTTGCAGGGTCTGGGAGGTCTCTGCATACTTCTCAAAGAAGTGCAAATTCAGTGGGGCAGGCACTAGGCTGGGTTCCCCTTATGCAGTTGACATGGCCAGACCCCTTGAACTGGCCAGGCAAAAGAGTGATTTAAAAAAAATAAATGCCAGTCAAGGTGCTGTCTGGCAGCAGCCCAAATTTTGGGCCTGGCTTCATCACTTTGACCAGAGGCAAGTCACTATAATTCCTTGGAACAGGATTTTCATCTTTTTACTTCCTTGAAAACAGTAGAAATGCCAGTAACCAGCATTTGTTTAGGGCACTACCATTTACTTGTCTAGTGTAATTAGCAACCCTAATTAGTGTGGCACTCATTCCCCTCCCCGCCCTGGGCAGCTCATTTAATTCTTACAATTAATTATCTTTGAAGAGTGTCATTATACCCCTTACGTAGACAAACCTCTGAAGGGTTAAGGAAAGAAAGCTGCTCAACTCTCTCCAAGATTTTATTTAGTGAAATCAAATGAAATTAAACCCCAAAACATGCCCGAAAGGGGAAAGAATTCATAAAAGTGGAAGGAAAAAGCAGCCCACTTATTGTTTTCATTCTTAGTGTCCGTGTTCTCCCTGCCCCCAGCATCTGGTGCCTGGCACACAGTTTTAATATAAGTTTACTGAATGGGTAAATGTTTGGAGGGCTCTCAGGTAGCTCAGTGGTAAAGAATCCTTATGTGATGCAGGAGGCACAGGTTGGATCCCTGGGTCAGGAAAATTCTCTGCAGAAGGAAATGGCAACCCACACCAATATTCTTGCCTGGGAAATCCCATGGACAGAGGAGCCTGGCGGGCTACAGTCAATGGGGTTCCAAAAGAGTCAGACACGATTTAGTGACTAAACTCACTCAAATGTTTGGAACCACGGGGAAGTTTGAGCAGTCGGGGCCTCTGGTCTCTTCCTTAGCATGACTCCCTACTTCGCCCGCCAGCTCCTCATTCAGCCCTGCTTAAGGTCCCTGCATCTGGTCTTAACCCATTAGTACTTCCAATCCTCAAGGATTCCCCAGTCTAAGGCTCTGAGTCTATTTGAACTGTTCTTCCATTTGTCCCTTTCCCTCTGCTTGTCTCCCTAGATAGCTAAATCCTCTTTATCCTCCATCCCATTGCAAGTCCTGGCTCCTCCACCAGGACCTTTCCAACTATCCCAGCACACTAGAATTCTCCATTCTTGACTCATCGAGCAGTTAGTGTGTATCACGCATTTTAGCTCACAGCAGAGCAGGAAGTTCCCTTTGGTAATATTTGGTCCAAACCCCTCATTTTATGGATGAGGACACCGAAGACCTAGGAAGTCATGTGATATGCCCAAGGCCACACTGGGTATCTAGAATTTGTTTCATTGCTTGTGCACAGCTGTTCTGAATTTCTCCCCAACCCCCATTCACCCCATCGTGGTACCATCTTGCATTTACCTGCTGTGTGTATATATGCACTGTCTACGACAAGGAAAGCCCAGAAAACACCCTTAGAAAGGAACCCACCACTGCTCAACGAGAGTTTTGTTTTTTTTTTAACTGCAAACTTCAACAGGGTGAACCAATCAGATCACAACACAGTTATCTTCACATTCAGCATATTCTTCAGAGAAGTGGGAGGCAGGGAGCTGGCCTTTATGGCATCTCCCTAACACGTTAATTCTCTGATGAGTACCCTCTGTTCTCTTATGGATTCCTGTCCTATGTCTTTTAGCTGTGGGTGCTGAGCATTTAGTGAATCTTGGTTGAACTGAGTGGATCTGACCCATCGAGTGTACTTTAGGGAGGAAGCTTAGGGTAGGGGAAAGAGGGAGGGTGGTGTGGGAAGTGAAGAATACCACTCTGCTCACCACCTTCCAGACTGCCAAAGAATGCCCACTCCACTTTTGTTCCTGAATATATTCATTCATTCATTCAACAAATATTTCTAGAGTGCCTGCCACCTGCCAAGAATTATATGTGGTGCTGGGCATCAAAATGAATAAAAAATAGCCTCTGTGCCTGCCCTAAAGAGCTATGTTCTCTGTATGGCACTTGATGGATGACCCGTTGTGACCTCATTAGTAGCCGAAGGAGCCTGGTTAATAAACCATGCTCCATCATGTGCTGAGACACCTTCATCTTCTGGAGATGCCTGGGTTTACTTTGATTTGTTGTGAAGCATGAATGCTAAGATGAGTTTTGCCCTGAGAAGCCCCAGCAATGTGGTTACTCCGGTTAACCAGCACGGCCAGCGTGAGGCAAGAAAATAATAGGTGGTTATGTAATGGATGTGCTTTTCTTTACACGAGACCTTTAAAGGTCAGTTTATTAGAGCCTAATGAAACAGGGATATATATGGGGTGATTTAGTTGCTTCCTTACTTCTACAATAAATGTCATAGTTTTGGATGACTATAAACTAGTTCTGGTGCTCTGAAATGAAAAAGATACTAAGAACGAGGCTCAAAGGAGCTTGATTTATTTTCCCCTTTTCATTTTTTATTTGGCACATGAGTACCATTTCATACCAATTTTTTCCCCTGTGCATAGTAAAGTTTTAAAATAAACAGCAGCAACTCTGTTTTCCTAGTTTAACTAACATGGAAACATCTAATCCTCTTAGTTTTTTTGATTTTGCAAACAAGGATTTGTTGGGATAAAATCTTTTAAGCAGTCCAGTCACATGAACTAGGTATTCATTTAATGGCCGCAAGTACAACCTGTTGGAAAAGCAAAGTAATGAATTAATAATATTTCTCACAGTCATTTTCTCTGCCTTATTTTTCAATCACAGGATGTGCAACGTTAATGGAAGTAGTGAACGCAAAGTTAATTCACCCTGTAAATTGAGAATAGCTGCTTCACATTATTAGCCAGCATTACTTTCAGCTTTTTGACCTTTCCATTCTGAGCATGTGGGGAAAAAAGCCATAATCTACAGCCGTGCTTTCCAATAGAATGGCCACCAGCTACTTGTGGCCACTGAAATGTGTGTGGCTAGTGTGACTGAGCTGAATTTAAAAATTTTAATTAAATGTAAAAATGGAAGCAGTGTATTTTGTTTGTTAAACACAACTTTATTGGGAAGCTTATGTTTGGAGCAACCCGGATGTGTGAGTCTACTTTTTCAACTGTAAATTTTATGCAATACTGATTATTTCCAGTGAGAATGTAGCATCCAAATTGCAATGTGCTATCAGTGTAAAATGCACACTAGATTTTGAAGATTTCATTTAAAAAAATGTAAAATATTTCATTTAGTAGTTATTAATTTTTATATTGATTACATGTTGAAATTATGTTTTGGATATATTGGGTTAAAGAAAATATATTAAAATGAACGTCACCTGGTTTTGTACTTTTAAAAAAGTGACCACCATAAAACTTAAAATCACATAAATGTCTCGCATGAATTAATATAGAACAGCACTCCTCTGTTGGATTGGAACGAAAGGTTCCATGTCATGGTCCACAGGGTTCTCGCTAGTTTACTTTGTGAGAATATCACAATGAGCTCAGTTAAACATGAACACGGAATTCTGTGTCATAGCAAATCATAACATATATTTAATCATTCTGTTTTTTTATTTTTTAAGCTTGTCAAACTCAGGTGATCTTGGGATATTTTTGATTCCAAAACTGCATCACATATTTAATCCCATTTATTTTAGGAGAATCTCAATCTAAACTTGGGAACTTTAAATAACTTTTAATTGATTAAAAGAGCCAATCAACAGTATGGCTTAATGAATCTAATTATAGATAACTTTATAAAGCACTTAAATAGTATTTTATCCTGTAATCACCATAGAAATTGTGATTAGGACTTCCATGGTGGTCCAGTGGTTAGGACTCTGCATTTCCACTGCAGGGCGCACAGGTGTCATCCCTGGTCGGGAAAGTTTCACAGGCCTTGCAGTGTGGCCAGAAAGAAAAGAAAAAAATACCACACACACAAAAAATGAAATTGTGGTTAAAAACTCAAATTTTGGAGTCAGGCAGACCTGGGCTTGAATTACTGATCTGCCATTTTATAGTTGTGTGACCTCAGACTAGTATTTTAAACTTGTTAAGCCTTGATTTCCTCATCCATAAAATGGGACAATAATAGACCCTATCTGATGGCATTCTTATAAAGATTAAAACATGTAACCCATATAAAGTGTTATATGGGTTACATATAACACTTTATATGTATGTTTATAAAACATACATATAACACTTTATATGTATGTTTATAAAACATATAAACCCATATGTAACCCATATAAAGTGTTATATGGGTTACATATAATACTTTATATGTATGTTTATAAAACATATAAACCCATATGAGAAGCACTCAGTTTGTTCATAATTATTGATTATGGGGTTATTATTGTTGTTGTTATTATTAAGGGCTTTATAAAGTATCCAACATTGTCTTTGGGGACCCAGTCTGCCACGTTGCTGTAGTTATCTGCAAGGCTTGGTCAGAGCTTCATTCATTTGCAAGTTGTGTTTAATGTTAAAATTACTTGTTCTCTTTGTGTCTTATTCTTGACTTTTCTTTCTTCTCCTTTTCTCCCTCCTTGTTCTTTGCCCCAGTCTGCAATTAGCCTTTGATCCTGAAGTTTCTCTTCTCTTCTCTTACTTGGCACACTCCATAACTCTCCTAATGTTTCATTTAGGAGTGTGTATTGAGCACTTCCTATGTGCCAGGCTCTTGGATAGGTGCTCGGAATACAAAGGTGAATATTATAACAAGGCTCCTGCCTTCGAGGTGCTCACTAACCAGTTAGTCCAGGGGGAGAGTTATGTCTGATTACGTCCCTCAATACCAATTAGTTAGCAAAGCATACCAAGTCCTCTGGGATGGGTTCCCGGTCCCCACTCTGTCTGATGTCTCCTCCCAACGCCACCTTGCTGAACTATGACCCAATTATTCCTTACAAACTATTGACATTTCCTGAACACATTGTTCTGGCTCCAGGCTGTGTCATGTGTCTACACCAGACCCCCTAAGTGTTTCTTCTCCAATTTTAAGTCCTACTCTCAATACGTATTCGTTTATCAAAACAATTCAACTGTCACTTCCTCTGAGAAGTTGGTCTAATCACCACCCTAGTAGAATCCATTTTCTTATTACTGCCCCTGCCCACACTGAACTCTCCTCCAGCTTAAGGACATTTAATTGTCTTTTTTAAGCTCTCCCACCATCACCATCACCACCACCACCACCTCCATCCACGTCCACCACCATCACCATCACCATCACCACGACCTCCACCATCACAACCATCACCACAACCACCAACCCTCTTCAACCAATCACATACGTTGAATGCTCTCTAGGTTATCTTTCAAAGCGTTTACAGTTAGTGGGTTATGTGCTTTCTTCTTCTGAAGTGCTAATTCAACCCCACTCCCCACCCCACCCCTTCGCATCCTTTCAGAAACAGATTGTACCAGGAAGAAGTCTTTCCGATAGGAAAGCAAACAAACCATCTCTGTGGGATGCTTTCCAGTTCTCTGTCTTCCCAAATGGTGCCCTGCAAAGCTCAGCATTCTTCAGTGACATCTCCTTGTATTTAGAATAAAACTCAAACTCCTCACCGGGGCTTCTTCATCACAGGACCTCTGGCCACTTCCCCAACCTCGGCTCTTTCACCTCTGCCTCCATCACCAGATTTCTGTTCCTGAATTAAAAGCAACACGAGCAAACAAATACACTTCCTGGCAGATATTTGCACAGGACATTTGTACTTGTCTGTGCCTAGATTGTCCTTTCCTCAGATCTCCACTCGTGGCCCTCCGCTTCTTCCAGTTCTCAGCATGAGTGTCTCAGAGCCTTCTCCGATCGCCGTGAGTCTCCATCCTATTTCCCAGTTTTTACTGCTAGGCAGAGCTTACTGTTGCCTGAATTTTTTCAATTTGTGTACCTGGTCCTCCCTGCTAGTGGGTAAGCTCAAAGTTCCCCCCGTTTCTGGCACCTAGCACAGTGCTGACATCATAGCAAGCAGTCATTAGACTTTGGTTCTAGGAGCTTGAAATCTTGGTGAAACATCCTCAAATTAAGGTGTTTCCCCGCCCTCCCCCAGCCGCTTCTGCTAAGTTGTTTTGAAACAAACTAGCTCCTTTGACTCTATCTTTTGGAGGGAGTTGGGAGCAGCTACATCAGTCATATTCGCCCCCATAGGAGACAGATATACACTCACCAGGGTAATTGAGGAGAGATTCATAAAGGGATTATCAGGGTTTAGGGAAGCCAGCAAGGATTGTGAAGTACTGCCAAGAAAACAGAGACCCTGCCAGGAGCCTTTGGTAAAGGGCCGCAGCCACCCTTCTGTCACCCAGAAGGGAGGTAACCTCGAGAATACATGCCCTGACTTTTCTCTACTGCCAGCCTCTCAGTGTAACCCTCCATAACAGCATTTCAGCAGTACCCCAGTGCTTGACACACAAGGATGATATATGGTTATTTTTGTGTTGTCAGGTTGCTTGTTTTAGTGTATCACTTATAGCCACAGTCAGAAAACTCCCATTTGCTTCCTAAATTAGAAAATATTCTCTGTAGGGAAGTGAACCCTTAATGAGTCTTCCAGGGCACTTTCTGTACCTGGGCTGACTCCAGTCTGAGGTTGATAATATTATTAGAGGGTTAGTGATGTGGCATTGTCCTGTCAAGTAATGTATTTTAGGAGAAGGAAAAAGTGATTAAATTTGATGGTAAAATAAAAGTTGTTCTAACATAATCTATTTTTTTTACTGTTTGTTGAAAGCTCTTGAGGTAGACCATGAGTCCCAGTGTAACAGAAATAATAGCTGACTCTTTTGTGCCTCTACTGTATACTAGCCCCTGGAGTCCTTGCCATGACATCTAACAAGCTCATGGAGTTGTTATTATTGTCACAGTTTTATATATGAGATGGCCTTAAAGTTATCAGCAAGAAAGGGTGATTCAGGATTCAGAATCACATCTGTCTGAAAGCGAGGGCCAGGTTCTTGCCACACGCATAGACGCCCTTAAACAGGACTACTGGAGTCCATGTTGGAAACCTGCGGTGGGGTAAGGGTGGGACTGTGAGCTGGTCAACTAGGAGGACGGGACCCGGGACACGTGTGACTCACTCTGGCTCTGCCACGCCATGGGAGGTCAGCACTGCAGAGAAGAATGAGGTGAGGCCAGGACCAGGGCACAGGCGACTGACGCCATTGGTGAATGCCTGTGAACCAGCCCCCAGCTGCTTGACTCTCTGGCAGGTGCTGTCAACCATAATCTCAAGCCTGTTCTCCCTTCAACGTGTAGATCAACTGTGCTCTGGTCACAGAGCCTCTGTCACACGTGGGAGGTTCCTCATCGCTTGTCCACAAGGCCCTCCTGTAATGTTCTGAGGAATTCCTGGAGCCCTGAAACCAGGAAGAGGATCTAGAGTTTTAGGTTTCAAATGAGGAACCCAAACTCATTTGTTGTGCAGTTTGATTATCTTTCACAACTGAGAGAAGGCACTATAAAGTTGGAGGAGGAGAATGAGGAAGAGGAAAGGAATTAAGCAGACAGGTAAGTCACTTGGATTCTAGTTGTGGTTTTGTTTTTTTTTAAGTAGAAGTAAACAAATTTAGAAAATGTCCATGAGGTGGAATTATTTGACTTTGCTAACTAAGCAAAGTTTAGTTAGAAAAAGATTTCCTAGTGGAGAGAAGCCCATGGTATTTGGCACGCTCAAGTTTAGACAGAACTAGAATTTAGGAGCACTCTAAAAAGCATTTTTGGGCTCAAAAAATTATTAGATATTGCTTAAAATTTTCTCTATCATAATGATCAGTTTGGGAGAAAATGCTTTTTATTTCTGCTGATCAGTAACTACCCTAACATCCATTTTCTCAACATAGTAACTCCAAAATCTTTGGAGAGAAAGATCCACAGAGGAAAATGCTTCAGAAAATTTCCCCAGAGCTTCTTGTTCATGTGGATTTACCCATGTATGTGGCAGAGTTGATCTGATTTGAACGACCTCCATAAAGTGGGTCCAGTGAATTATCTAATTCTTCCTGAAGTCAGATCTTATTTTTTGTAATTACTCTAAAATGTTATCAATGCCATTTTACCTACATAGACAGTCAGAACTAGTAGATTCTGTTTAATTGAGGGCTTTTGTTCACTGACTGTAGCTATTATGTTTTGAGCACCTACTATGCACCAGGC